>NW_027249825.1:0-70597 GCF_030848795.1 Temnothorax nylanderi
TCTTCGAAACACAATTACACCACCACCACCCACCACCAGCACCACCACCCCCCCGTCTCCTCTCTTTCGTCTCCACGAAATCTTCGTTCGCGTTTCTTTCTTGCCGTGCCGTACATTGTACTTTGCCACGACGTGTTACGGGTCTTGGGGGATTTATTAGTAGGGATTTATGGGCCGAGTTATTTCCCATTTACCTGTGATTTCATTGTTGCGGCTTTCCCGACGTTATCGATTTTCCCCATTATCGATCTTTGCGTTGTTCTAATGAACGATAATGATACTTGGAGCTGTCTTTAGGAGACGAAGAAATATTTCAAGCGCAATGAATATCGAAAGACATAGGAAATATAGGACCCAGCTAGCAGAATTCTAAAATACGTCTTATAAAAACATCACAAAAAACGTTTAAAAAGACGACATAATTTTTTCAGACGTCCTTTAGACGTCCTTTAGACGTCTTTTAAACGTTTTTAAGACATCTTTTAAAAACTTCTGCTAGCTGGAGAACGTCGGGAGATATTCATGTAAGATTAGCTATTATTTACCTATGGCATTTGCATATTTGTTAGTTATCGAAGATATTACTCATATTTGTTAAATTTAAGTGGATTATATACCGTCGTGCCTTGTGATTAATTACCGGTATTGTTTAGCCACCCTTGATTCGTTGTTAAATTGTTCATCGAGCGCCGTCCAGAGCGAACACGTGACGTTACATAATCGTCAGACCACGTATTCTCCAATTAATGGGCGTTTTGTTAGATACGTCCAGTGTTTATCTTGAGCTATGTGTCATGTGTACGTATCAATAAACGATGATTGTGCCGCTTAATAGATAGTTAGATTCACGCATAACTCATATACTTTCCATTGGGATTGTTAGTTTAGAATTACATACACGCACACTCTTTAAACAGTATCATGTTTAATTAAAACAAAAATGTCGCTAATATGATAAGTAAATAAATGATATTGTATTTATGTTATTGTATATTAACCTAGTTTTCTTTTCTTGCTGTATAAAATTATATTTTAGAAAATTGGCTAAAATATAGTTGAAAAAAAGGAAAGTTTAGAATTGAAAGTTTTGAGACTTCTTCCTCTGGCGTTTAAAATTCTGCAACTTAATTAATTTCGGAAGGAAGAACCGAAAAAGATCCGAGTTTCGAGAATATCGCTTTATAAAATTATGTGATTAGATTTTTATATAACTTATCTATTTTATTACATAAATAAGGAAAATGTGGTCCTTTTTCCTCCTCACTTTTTATTAAATTTATCGTTTTTCTATCAATATAGATGTACGATTTCTCTTATCCCAGATACTTTCTGAGAAAATGTATCTTATAATTAATCTCGCATAAATTAAGCTTGAACGATCTCGAATAATATCGTATCGGCGTTAAGACTTAAGTCTTACTGAACCTTGCGCAATCTTTCTTTAAAACCAACAGATCAGATTACGGGCTTACGAATAAGAAATAAGAAGTATACCCAGAGTAAGAGCTTAACAATGCACAATGCACTCACTCTTTTTATTGGAATGTTTAACGGCATAGAGCTTTTTCGTTACGACCTCGTAATTTACTGCAGCCGCGAGATGAATTCTGTTTTTTACTTAGGCGCAAATAAACACGCGCGGGGACGACCCGCGCGGTGGGGTTATTTTCCTTGAAAAAGTAATCTGTCCGCTATGGCATTTCCCCATTCTTTTTCCACCCCTCGACACTTCATCCTGCCGCGACCGTTATATGCATAGGTAACAAGTGCATTATACGAGGTAAAATCCGCGATGCATAATGTATCCAGTGTATCTGTGCCAACCACCGTCACGTACACCTATTCGTACGTGTTCATACATATCGTGCCCCCGACGTCGGTCCGCACAGTAGGCGCATAGTTATGCGCCCGGTGATGCACCAGTGTGCGTGCCTACCTACTCTTATAATGGGAACGTCTACTACACTTCGCAGTTAATGCACAGACGCACTTTTGCCCGCCTCACATCTTCTTACTTTCACGAAGACGTTGCGCATCGCTCACCTCGCTTATCTCCTCCTTATTTCCCCTTCGTGCCTACAAATCACTCGGCGCATTCGAATACGTCACGTTCGCCGAAGTTATCTCATGGGAATGCATGACTTTCTAGAACATTTGCGAATGCACGAACTTGTTTCGTATATACGGTCGCGATTATTTCGCGCGGCGAAAGGAAGGCGAAAGAGAGGTGTAGTATCGCGCTGACAATGTATTATTTATTTTTTAAGTACATTGTAAATGTATATCGGGAGATTTAAAACAAGAGTGAGGTAAGTCTGCACTTGTAAAATCCCTTTTATCCAATTGACTTTACGAGTTATATTATGTAACCCGCACTTGTTGAGCTCTTAACCCTTCAATTATTTTGTAAAATAACATTATTTTACAGGTTTAAGTGTTAATATTTATTAATCACATTTAGATCACCTCTTCTTACATAAACTTGGATATTAATTATTACATGCAATTTTCACTACTAAAATAAATATTATTGAATTATATTACAATCTAAATTTACGCAGGATTTATACCGTTAAATATTAAAGAATGAAATGTAAACCGATTGAGTTAAATAAAATTTTGTTATTTTTTTTTAATTACCATGTGTGTCGAAATTTATTATTTTAACATTGTTTTAGTTAGATTAACGGCATACTGAGTAGGAGCAGTCACGACCTATAGGAATGCTTTAAAAATGATTCAAATTGAGTATAATTTGACACTATAAATTTAACAGTGTAGCTATATATATTTTCAACTATATATGTTTATAAATATTAATACAAATTCTGACAAAATTAATCCGTATTCGATGCCATAACAAATCTGCTTTTCGCTTTGCCTCTTATTGAGATCACGGCCGTATTGTTGGCGGTGCTCCTTCTATTGTCATAACCGAAAATCGATATTGTCTGTGGTGATTTTTTCGTCTATTGTTTTGCGTCAGGACATTACACCACTGTGCATGAAAGGGAAAGAGAATAGCCTTGTGTCGAAGAATAGGTTCTGATTCTGTTCCTGCTGAAAACGGAGGTGCTGACGACGCCATTTGTACATCCCTCGTAACTTATACTATGTGTAAGTGTGCTCGTAGGTACAAACCCGTACCCTTGTATAGTTGACGTCCGCGAGAGTCTATCACGATGAGATCATTTCTTTCCGTTTCGCGATTTCTTTCTCAGCTGTTACAATGTACCACGTTAATGCAAACATCTGATTTCCGTTATTCTGTTATTTTATTCGTACAATATGTTTTTATTATTTAATGTTCTATATTACTACAGCCACTGATTTGATACTTAACTTTTTTAAGCCTGATGTCATTAGATATTATTTCGTCCCATAATAGATTAAAACCGAAAGATTAAATAGTCACGTAGAAAGAATTTATGAAAAATTCAAACCTTCTTTTGTTAAACAGAGATTCGATCTAAAGAGAGAAAATAAATAGATCTCATAAAAAATGTAAATATCTAAAAAAAGTCTTTATTTATTTCATAAGATGTTTATTTTTTATTTAAAGTTTCATGCATACTGTTGACATAACATTATTGCAATTTTATGATTATTGTTTAAAATTAAATTTTATTTATAACAACAATATTGTGTTGAATAGACAGCAAAATTGATCAAATTCACAATACAAATTTTTTATAATTTATACAATAATAACATAGTTTATATAATAAACACTGTAATATGATATATAACAACATCTTCTTTTGCACACGTTTAGTTGATCCGCGCCCCGAGCGCTGATGTCCCCACACAATTCTTGATTTCGTATCGTGTAGACAAGAATTGCGTTTGGACAATCATAGCCTGAGACATTCGACTGTTTCACTGCTGATTTACGTCGCTGAACATCCAGAAAATGTGGCGAATTGTTCTTATCGACCAGGTATTCTGAAAAATGTTTTTACGTTAAAAAAAAGGTTTTATTATGGCTCTTAAAAGTTGAATATATAATATAGTTATCGATATACTTACGGATTCTATTTCGCTATGATACTGACAGTATTATTAAATTTCTTTTTGGCAATTTTAAATTCGTTTTATTATCAAGGCAATTTACTTTGAAATTGTGGTATACGGGCAGGAAGAATTATTGATCGATGTCTTGAGTGGTAATACGTGAAATTAGGTAAAAATCGACACATTGAAAAGTTGCCTATATCCACCAACCTAATATCAATAGTTTCGCAATACGTAAGTATATTACATCGCCTTATTCAATCTTGATCAATCACCGCTATTCAAAGTAAATTAGGGGAGAAGGAAGTACCCTGCGTCAAAGATCTATCGCCTCTTCGATTATCGTTCCTACCCTGCCATTTCTCCTGATAGACCACTTGACATGACAGAACGTGTCGTATTACAAATAATACGCTTTGACATGACATATCGCTGTCATATATGCTGGTAAAAAAGTAATTAGCTGCATTAGAAAAGGACTTGCCAATGTTACGCGATAATTTGTTTTCCCGATTCGTGTTTTATTGAATTAGCGCTTGGTGCATCTAGTAAAATTTAATCAATTGTTATAGAGCTTATTTCCATTAGATGACGCATTACATGATACTAAAACAACGTCTGGTGAAATCAAATTATACGCTAGTTTAATTATGTCGGACAACTGCAACGAGCACTTAATAATTCTAATATTTTATATTCTCGCTAAAATATGTATCGCTAGTTGTCTGCATTTTCAGAACCGATAATTTATATAATTATATAAGTTTGCTACAAATTGCATCTTATTCTTTCCTATATTTTCTATATCTCATCCTTCACAGTCTTCGTGATTTTATATTGCAGATATATCAGCGCCGGGTAATATTTGCTTTGTACGAATTATTACGCTTTACCTTCCTCGGCGAGCTGGAAACAATAGAAAATACGAATAAAAATAAAAAAATACAAGAATGACAAATGTAAGGATAAAACAGATTTCAGTTGATTCTACGGACTTGGAACAAAAAGATATAAATGAGACGCTGCATCGACGTAACGAGATCGAGATGGATAGATTGATAATAAATAGATAGATAGGGAGGGATAGAAGAGAAAGATGTGCTGAAGGAGAGAGGGGAAGGAGAGAGAAAGAGAGAAAGAGAGAAAGAGAGATAGAGAGAGGGGTGGGGGAGAGAGAGTGGTGGTCGAATGATTGGATTAGCCTGCCTCGGCTCTAACTTCGTTACTCGCCAAATGAACAGGACAAAACCCAGCCACCCTTTAACCATCTCTTTATATCTGCCATCACCTCTCACCTCTCTCAGTCGTATATAAGAGAGCAAGGTAAGTATTAATTTCACATATTTAATATCTTTGTTAAATGAAACATAAGACCATTATAAATATTAATAAGAGAAAAGAATACTTACCTAACGGCAGAAACCTAAACCCTTACGAGACAAAATAATTCTGTGCTCCTTATTTATAAATGTTTGTGAAAATATCTCACTGTATTCTACATAGCACATATCATCACACACGCCTGCTTTATTCCGGTCAAAGATGTTGTTACTTGAAGGATGCGTAGTTCTGGGTCACACCAGTTCAATCAATTCACTTCATCGTTCCTTTTCACAAGGAAGGCGACGACGACGCCGGTGACGACTATATCGATGATGACGATGGCACGTCTCTGATGGTACTGGGTTCATGGAAAAATTCTTACGATTGAAGAGAAGCTCTCTCGGCTTCGGGAGAACCATAAAAATAGTTGTATTGTCGGTAACACGTGGTCGATGGTGGCGGCTTGAATTGCTCTCCTCCCGACATTGATTAGGGTAATTTCATCCCGGCTGAAAGCGATCGTTAGCGGTTTTTACGAACGCAAATTACAGGAAGCTAAGTTGGAGTCCGCCGGGGTGTAATTGCGGCACCGTATGTTGCTTTTGTGAAAATGTGTGCTTTTATAACCTGAAAAATATGTTTTAGTTTTGTACTTTAAAAAATAATATGTACTGATAATACGTGATACGTGTACACGCTACGTACAGAGTTATAAAGAACAAAATATAACATCATGTAGCATAATAAATTGTATACACGTATATATGGATACACATATACGAAAAAGAGTATATCGTTGCAGGGAATGTATTCTTAAAGAATACGGCGTGTATAACTTGTCGTTAGTACGAATTTAATCTGGGAGAACTCTATGGTTCATTTTATACTCGAGATAACTCGGTAATTACGGTCTAAATTAAAATCTTTGTAGGAAAATATCTCTACCCCCAATGAACGGAAAAATGAGGTTTATCCTTTTATTCTTCAGAAACTTAATTTAAAAGTCTTAAGTTTTTGATGTTGGATAACTGGATAATCAAGCTTTAGCTTAAATTTTCGCTAAGAAAGCAGCGAACGTAAATTAGTTGAGGTAAAAAAGTTTCTGGTACTAATATGCGGCCTTGAAACTCTGTACACATCACTTGAAAGGATTTATAAGAGGGAGGCAGAAATTGAAAGTAACTCGCGCTTTTATTTACAACGTGATTTACCACCAGGGAGATCCCGGAAGCTAGTTCGATCGCGATTTTGCGATTTGCGCGCGTATATAAATTTATAATCCGCACTTTTACGTTTCGCTGTTTGTTACCCGTTGCCGTGTAGATAGTGGTCGTTACCGAGGGATTGTGCGCCCGTTTTGTTCAATAACGGAGATTAAACACGGAAATTTTAATTACACGGAAAACCGTTCCACCGGAATAATCGTTTCCGCACTCGTGAGAAGTTAAACGCGCACATACGCGTCCAAACAGAGGGACCTGTCCGTAATAAATTCGTTTATCCCCCTCTATCTGGTCGACGGCGCGGCGGGCTCTCACTTTTATATGACGTCGAGGCGTAAAGAGAGAAACGTTCCCATTTAAGCGAAGCTTTTCAATTATAAAGTATTTCCCTTTCCAGGTCTCCACAGCCACGCTTCAACTCCCCCGTCTCCTTCGTTTTCCAGCACCTTCAGCGACCCGATCTCTCTCCCTCCCTCTCACCCCTCCCTTTCACCCTTCCGTCGTTCATTCCTCTCCGTCCTCTTTTCTCGTCCTTCTCTCCACCAACACCAACCGGCATACCGCGGCTTGCCAGAACCGCCGCAGCGTTCTCACTTCCGGTTACATGACGTTCTCAAAAAGGAGAGATGACGCCTCCTCTTCACCCTGAAAAATCGACCAGAAACAATTCCGCGGCTCTTCCTCCTTTTCGCCTTCTTCTTATCCTCCTCGTTTTCCTCGACAGGTCTCTCGTTTCTCTCGCATCCTCGTCTCTTTTCCGGTGGTCTCTTTCCGCTTCCCGTAATTTCTATACGCATTTTCTCTATCCCCGCGTCTCTCTATCCCCCGAAAAATGTCTCTCCTTCGTTATCGGAAATGTTGGCGCGAGTTCAAGTGGAATTTCGCGGCAGGGCCGCGAACGACGTCACTTCCACTTGAGATGCTTGACAATATCGGACACCGGGGATCGCCGATGGAGCATGAAGTAGACAATTCGTACAAATTGTCAAGGATCAGGGGGGAGCATGTGAATCAGGTTCGTATGGCGAAGAAACGTTTAACAAGATCTGATTTCGCGGAAGGATGACGCGAGGTGACACTTGTCACCACCCGACGCGCGACGTTCGGTCGAAAGATGAAACATACGACAACGCTTTTTGTGATCCGACTGGAGAATATAATAACACACGTTCAGGATATAGCGTACGTTTTTCTTTCATGTAGGGTCTTTTTTTCAAATACTAAATTTTCCTACATTTTTACCTTTACGTTGAGTCACAAATTACAATAGGGGAGCCCAGGGACAAACGTAACATTTTGCTTATTTGCATTGATATTTTCCATTTGTTTGTTTTCATATAAAGTTTTTATCCTTTATATGGTAAACACATTCTTTGCCTCCATTATAGGATGAATAAAATCTAACATCATATAATAATTAAGTAGAAAAATTAAATTTTATGAAGATTAAGGTTTGTTACAATTGTTGCTATCCCTAAGGCCGGTTGTAATAAGATTCAGAGTTGATTGTAACATGGTAAAATAAAATAAAAACAAAACATAATTAATGTAGTAAAACGTTTTATTTCTGTCTTGATAATTGCTCCAAGACAAAGATACTTTTATATTCTAAAATAATTATAATACTTCTGAGCATTTTAAATTATTTCAGACATAAATTATACAAACATGAAATTAACGAAAGTTCTTAACATAACAAAGAATTTCTCCTTTATAACATAAACGATTTCTAAATTAAGATTAGGTAATTACCTATATCTGTAAATAGTAAAAATTTGAAAGGTAACACATTTCTAAGATCTTGAAATCGATATTAATATAAAATAAAAGAATAGAAAATTAATTTAAAAAAGTATGGCATACTTTGATATTTGCTACAAAATTAAGAAAGAAGTCATTCTCAGAGAGACAATTATAGCAAACATAATTAAATTTGTTATTAGTGTAAGCTTCATGGGCTTCTTCTGTCGTAATTCATACGAGTATATTTCGTTGTTAGATCTCTATTTGTTTTCCTCTTTCGTATATTTGGCATTCTAAATTAATACCTAATAAGAGTCGAAGTATAGGTTTCAATGGAATATTCCGCACGAATATAGAAAACGGGCTAACTAGGCGCGAAGAACCAGGCGCGGTAAATGATGCGCGAAAGTTTTATTTATATTTTTATTTTACATATTTACCAACCTTTGACTGCGTGCCGACTAGATTTGTCAGACTTGAAACACAGCTCCGGTTGGAGTAGTAAAATGAGGCATGCCTCAGTGGTCGAATTGGTACGACACCTTCACGGAATGAAGGAAGTTTCAGGTTCGAATCCTGGCTGAGGTAATATTTTTCGCAGTGATTTCTTTACAGTTATTTAAATGCATATAGCATCAATAGTAATAACAGTATTTTTATAGAAAAAAATATATATAAATGGAAATCAACACCAATAATAATGATTACTTTCGGGATAAAAGTAACAGACTGTTATACTTTCATCTTGACTTATATTTCTGCCAGAATTAGTCAAACACTGACTTTTATATTTAAAAAAAGACTAACTTTCAAATATTGTTTTCATGTAGAGGAGAGCGGGGCGAAGTCGTCACTATTTTTTCGGTGCCGATTTTTAACAACAAAACAAATAATTTGAGTAAAATGTGGTGTACCGTTGTAAAGAGTGAACCCTTGGCTACAAAATTTATAAGGGCATTTTTGGTCTACGTCACTTTGTTCAACCGGTAAAAACGACAAAGGTGCAAAAATCGAAATGTCAAAATTGTCAGGGCGGAGTCGTCACTCCATTCTCGAACTGGATTTTAAATGAAAATACATAATTCCGATCATGAAAAATAATAGGATACATTTTATTAATTATTTTTTAATAGAAAAATGGAAACATTTATTAATTAAAAACACGATGGCGGAAAATGATTACAAGAAAAGCGCACGCACTTGTGTGCCCTATGCTCGCACGAAATGCACTGTTTCTCGTCAGCTCTGTTCTTTGTCATCTCTAAGCACACGCAGCACATATTATCCAAGTCCTCGTCGGAATCCGATCACTGCTGCTTCCTTGACTTTGATTTGATTTTTGAAGCTTTTATGATGTATTCCACGTCATTCAAGTGTACTATTTCATCATTATTCTTCTTCAGCCAGTCGTTCAACGTAGTTCTCGGGACTCCAAATTGTTTTGCGGCTACTTTTGTCTTAATTTTATCTTTTTGATTATTTTTATCTTTTTTTTACCGCAAGAACTGCCTTCCTGAGTTGCTCCTTGTTGACGGGAGTCGTTTTGCGATGGTACGTGCGTACCATTTTCTTGCAATTCAGATATACAATGACGCATTTGCAACGAAAAATAGAGTGAAACCACCGGGATAAAGTCGTCACAGTGACGAGTCCGCTCCGGTGGCTTGATGGCGACTTCGCCCCGGACACAGATTTTAAGTTTGATCGCTCATAAAATATTAGAAATCAACGAAAATAAAAAAAACTTTACTGGATTCGTGTTCAGCATGCATTACTCTTCAGAATCACTTATCTCGAGATTCGGAGAGAAAATAATATTTAAAATATTAACAATTTTCGACGCGCAAAAAATTTCACTTTTGACCTCCAAAAACACGTTTGCCTTAATAAAAATCTCAACATGGCACATAATCTCATCAAACTCCGTTGGTCACATGGGCACCATAAGTAGCGTTTACTATATTAATGGCGAGTTCACACAACATTCAACACAGGTTTCGAGATAACTGTAGTGACGACTCCGCCCCGGTCTCCCCTACCAAACTACAGACTACTCAAAGGAATAGTGATTAATTTATAATATACAATAAATAAGGGAATAAACCAAAATTCCAATGAAATATTCAAAAACGAAAAAAACACAAAATACTTTGACCGAGTTTGCGTCGACGCAATAAACGCATAATCTTTCATCACTGAGTTTCAAGCGCTACTGAGGTGGGAGGGGCATTCAAAAGATGATGTGCAGTAGGGGATAGATTCGTACAGGACTGATAGGTTTTAAATAATCACATTTGTTACGTTCATCCCGCGTTACTTTTGTCCCTGGTCTTCTCTACAATACAGTGTACATGTGTCTTTAATTTTAATCTCTTTCGCTTCTCGTATTATACTTATTTCTGAAATTCTTAAAATATTGATAATTTTTTATTATTATAGCTAGAACAGAGATATCGTATGTATGACAGTTACAAAGGTGCTAGATACGTCGTGCTCCTTTATTGTTCCTTTCAAAGTGTTCGCCGAGTTCGTCGATACGCTAGGTCGATAGGTAAGGTGCATTCAAGCTCCATCCGAGACCTCCGGACTTGCGCGTTGCAATTTCTTACAATCATCAAACCGCGATTCATCATCGTTCTTTGTGCTGGGTGACCTGGTCTCCAGTCTGCCCTCCCCCGTATATTTCTTTCCTTTTGCGTCTGGTATTCATCGCTTCCTGCCGTCATCTTTTTCAACACGTCAAATTTGACATTTTAGTCGCAACGGCTCTTTTTTCGGTGCGCGACGTTCGTTTCGACGAATTTTATTTCTTTCACGAGTCATCTCGCGGAAACAGGCATCCCTGTTCTTAGACGACTCGTTCTTGCGATGTTCGATGTGAGTTTCGAATTGCGCCCTCACCTTTGACAGCCGATTGCGCGCTCGCAATTTCCGTTACATGTGTGTGTATGTGTAAACATATATATGTGTACATACATATACATATACATATACATATACATAATATATACAGAATGAGCTATTTCAATTATAATTCATTCAAATATTTCAAAACCTATAAGTTTTAGAAGGAAACTTTAGGCAAAAGTTGTTCGACGTTGAGGGGATCATCTGACGGTGGCCTTCATTTGACCTTGAGTCAAAATCAAAGCACTATTTCAGAGGTCAACTTTATTTTGTCAAATAGAAACCTCTATTTTTTATCACATATTTTTTATAGCTGATGTTAAGACGTTTTCAAAACACTGTAATAAAGCTCTTTTTGTTAAGAATTTTTACATTTTGAGTGGATTAATTAAAATGGCCCACCCTGTATATGCACATGTGTATGTACACTATATGTATATGTATGCATATGTATAATATATTATTTACATACGTTATGTAAACTGCGTCTCATTAATCGAATCCTTTTGGATGTAGACCAGTGTATAGATGAAACGCAGTGTATATGTGTTAACGACACTGCAAAATAATATTTCGCACAGTACAGGAAGAAAATCGATTTTTTAACGCAGGTACAGAACGCGTGGAGTCAATTCTCACAGATATTTGTTAATCAAATATTGGTTTAATCCTACATTTTGTAGTGCAATATTTTTTATACGCTTATAAAAATTGGAAGTAGTAGAGATAGGATTTTTATAGAAAAATTAAAAAGGTTTACGAATATTCAAGTTAAATAGTGTTTGCGCAGAAAGGTTTGTAGAATATAGGCACGAGTTGTGCCAGCTTGGCACTCGCTTATCTCACGCGGAGCCAAATTGTTAACCTCGTGAATTGTGTGTTATTGCTTTTATGGAGGCAAGAGGAGGTATACGTAGCAGAGGAATAGGATCTAATATTCGCGTCGGCGATAAAAGTTGCGCAATAGATCTGGGAAACATCGCACCTTACTTGGCGTGGAATGTAAAATACCGCGGAAACGACCGGCTATTTATCAGGACGCGCTATAATGCGACCGAGAAAAATAATTGCCATTGGCTTGGTATCATTCGGTATTGCTGTTGATGCTTATTACAGTCCTGGCGGGAGATATAACGGTGTAATAAGAGCACCACGATAGAGTTCGTGACCCTCCATTTAGCTCGTCGTTCTCATTTTCGCAATCGTTAGCGTACTGATGGCACATTCGACAAATGGTAATCGCCTTTTGTTCGAATGCAAAAATCGGTTATTTCTCCTAATAAAATTTAAAATCGAAAGGCGAATCCAGCAATTTGGAATTATATAATTTATATATACATATACTAGCTTGATATCCGTGCTTTCGCTACGATATGTAACTACTTTAAATAAAAAACCAAGTCGATATCTTATCGGGTCTAAGAGATCAAAAAAGGTAAAAAAAAGTGCCAAGTACACGCAATGTATTTTGTAAATTCAATCGAAAAATTATCTCACAAAATTGTCTCACAAAAATTGTCTCACAAAATTATTAAATTACAAAATTGTTATTTTATTCAATCCAAGTGATATCTACCTCGAAAAAACCTAAATAACAAGTGGTATCTATTTAAAAAAAAAATACGTGAAATTATTTAATACTGCGCCAATTACAAAGAGAGAATATATATATATATATATATATATATATATATATATATATATATATACCTTAACAAAATTATTATTATATCACGAAATTGCGTTACCAAACTCAATCCAAGTGATATATACCTTAACAAAATTATATCACAAAATTGTTTTACCTAACTCAACCTAAGTGATATGTTATTTCAAAAAAATATAAGAAATCTATAAATTACGCCAACTACAAAGAGAATATATATATTGCTTTGAAAAATAATTGTAGTGCAACTACTCTTAAAAAATAAAACAAAATTGTGTTACCTAACTCAACCCAAGTGGTATGTATCTTTGTATTCCTGAGGATCTTTCTATCAACCCAAGTGGTAGTAGTTTTAATTCTCCTTGATAAAATTATAATATTACAAAGAATCATTTAATCATTTTAATCACAAAGAATTAAAGAGGTAACATTATAAAATAAAAATATTTAATTAAAATAAAATAAATAAATTTTTCTTGTAAAAAACTTGGCGCTGCTTTTTTAAGATTAATCTAGACAAACTTGCATAGGTGCATAAGCATATGCATAAAGAGATGGATTGGTCTATTTCCTTTTGCACATATATATGAACCAATCAATTTCTTACGCTTATGTTTATGCGCGATGCAAATTTGTCTGGATAGACTTTAAAAAAGCAGCGCCAAGTTTTTTACAAGAAAAATTTATTTATTTTATTTTAATTAAATATTTTTATTTTATAATGTTACCTCTTTAATTCTTTGTGATTAAAATGATTAAATGATTCTTTGTAATATTATAATTTTATCAAGGAGAATTAAAACTACTACCACTTGGGTTGATAGAAAGATCCTCAGGAATACAAAGATACATACCACTTGGGTTGAGTTAGGTAACACAATTTTGTTTTATTTTTTAAGAGTAGTTGCACTACAATTATTTTTCAAAGCAATATATATATTCTCTTTGTAGTTGGCGTAATTTATAGATTTCTTATATTTTTTTGAAATAACATATCACTTAGGTTGAGTTAGGTAAAACAATTTTGTGATATAATTTTGTTAAGGTATATATCACTTGGATTGAGTTTGGTAACGCAATTTCGTGATATAATAATAATTTTGTTAAGGTATACAGGGTGTATCAGAATGTTTGGTACTTTTTTCATATTTAGATAGAGCGAGCCAAACTGAGTCGAAAAGTCATGTACCATTTTGCAATTTTCGCAATAGTTGATGAGTTATTAATGATTAAAAATCGCCGTATTGGCCCGGCCCACCGCCAAATCCAAGCGCGCGGCGAGATGCGGCCGCCCCGCGGTCGGCGCGCGGGCAGTTGTTTACTTCAAGCGGCACGAGCGGCGCGTAACGCCGGGCCCCCGTCCTGAGCGATGATAGTTTCTCGCCTTTTTTAAATAGAAATAAAATTTTTTAACAACATAGAAAAATTTTTTGTGCGTACTTATGTACATACGTGTGTACATGCATACACAGGAAAATATCAATTGTACTATGCTTAAAAAAACGATTACTCAATTTACTTTTTTTCTGTTAGTAAGTAACGGTTGTCTTTAAGAAAGAATATTTTCTTGATAATAGTCTTAAAATGTACAAATTTTAGAAAGAGTCTTTATCATGTACTCGAAAGAAGCATTTATACTCCTTCAAAGAACATAATAAAATTTTATTAAAGAAAAGTCAAAATAATAAATAAAGTAATATGAGGACCCTCGAGATTAAAATAGGAGAAGTCAAGGCTATGAGGGTCAGACGCAGATCACAGTGTGTAATATCAGAAATAACTGATTCATTCGTCGTTTTGATACGTTACATCGATCCGTACGTTTCGGCTCAGCTTTGAGCCATCTTCAGCGGTAGTTACAAAAGTTAAGTTACACGTTCTCCGTACCGCATGGTGAGTTTACTGATTCAAAGTATCAGAAACATAGACCAATTGATCCATATCTGTAAATTTGTTCAATTAATGTTGAGATATTAAAAGATCCCTTAGGAAACTCACCATTCGGTCTGAAAAACGTGGAATACAGAGCCATGTACATAATGAATACTCTCTGCGAGAAGACTTGACGATCTTGTCGACACGACACACAATGATATGAAAGGTCTTGCAAGAAGAGGCATGTCGTAGGTCAACACACCGGCGAGGATTATAACAAAGCACGATTTGACACCGTCACAATATTACATGTACCAATAGTAAAACCCCGATTTGCCACGACCAAAGTTCATGAGCATGGATTACAATTTGCTCAAAACCGTGACATATGCATGATGCAAAAAATCCGTGTCATTTTGAGACGGTGTCAAATCGTGCTTTGTTATAATCCTCGCCGGTGTGTTGACCTACGACATGCCTCTTCTTGCAAGACCTTTCATATCATTGCTGTGCATGTGTCGTGTCGATAAGATTGTCAAGTCTTCTCGCAGAGAGTATTCATTATGTACATGGCTCTGTATTCCACGTTTTTCAGACCGAATGGTGAGTTTCCTAAGGGATCTTTTTAATATCTCAACATTAATTGAACAAATTTACAGATATGGATCAATTGGTCTATTTTTCTGATACTTTGAATCAGTATACTCACCATACGGTACGGAGAACGTGTAACTTAATTTCTGTAACTACCGCTGAAGATGGCTCAAAACTGAGCCGAAACGTACGGATCGATGTAGTGTATCAAAACGACGAATAAATCAGTTATTTCTGATATTACGCACTGTGATCTGCGTCTGACCCTCATAGCCTTGACTTCTCCTATTTTAATCTCGAGGGTCCTCATATTACTTTATTTATTATTTTGACTTTTCTTTGATAAAATTTTATTATGTTCTTTGAAGGAATATAAATTCTTCTTTCGAGTACATGATAAAAACTCTTTCTAAAATTTGTACATTTTAAGACTATCATCAAGAAAATATTCTTTCTTAAAGACAACCGTTACTTACTAAAAGAAAAAAAGTAAATTGAGTAATCGCTTTTTTAAGCAGTACAATTGATATGTTCCTGTGTGTATGCATGTGCACACGTATGTACATACGTACGCACAAAAAAATTTTCTATGTTAGAAAATTTTATTTCTGTTTAAAAAAGGCGAGAAACTATCATCGCTCAGGACGGGGGCCCGGCGTTACGCGCCGCTCGTGCGTCGCGCCGTGTCATCATCGCCGCTTGGAGTAAACAACTGCCCGCGCGCCGACCGCGGGGCGGCCGTATCTCACCGCGCGCTTGGATTTGGCGGTGGGCGAGCCAATACGGCGATTTTTAATCATTAATAACTCATCAACTATCGCGAAAATTGCAAAATAGTACATGACTTTTCGACTCAGTTTGGCTCGCTCTATCTAAATATGAGAAAAGTACCAAACATTCAGTGACACCCTGTATATTCTCTCTTTGTAATTGGCGCAGTATTAAATAATTTCACGTATTTTTTTTTAAATAGATACCACTTGTTATTTAGGTTTTTTCGAGATAGATATCACTTGGATTGAATAAAAAACAATTTTGTAATTTAATAATTTTGTGAGACAATTTTTGTGAGACAATTTTGTGAGATAATTTTTCGATTGAATTTACAAAATACATTGCGTGTACTTGGCACTTTTTTTTACCTTTTTTGAAAAAGGTAATTTTGTACTGATATCACCTATTTTGTAGTGTTAAGCAAGGATCTGCAAAACATTTTTATTTTTTATTTTTTAATTATTCACAAAATTAGCAATAACAACAAATACATAAAAATTAATAGGGTGAAAGACCCAATTACTGACAGTGTCCATATTACTGTCAATCAAAATTAAAATACTTTTTAAAATATGAAAACTATATCTTATATTATTTTATTAATTTTTAATAAAATCTTCAAGAAATCTGGTTGTTATTATAACAATAAACTGAAACTAAAAGCCAATCCACTAATTAAAAAAAATACTTAAAGTCCGAGAAACTCATTTTTCTGCTGAGTTACGTCCATTTTTATTAGTAGAGTAGATGAAAGTAGCTGCAAAGATTATCGATTATAGGCAAAATTTGAATAGTAAGTCTCACGGTAACACATTTTTCTGATAAAATAATGTTGAAATTAAAGAAAAAATATATATATATGGAATAAATTATTAATTTTTATAATATAATTATTCATGTCAGTAATATGTTCACTTTTTCGTGTTTTTCCTAATACTGTCAACAGTATTATGGACATAAATCCTAATACTGTCAACAGTATTATGGACATAAATCATGAAATGAACATAATACTGGCAGCTTGGTGAATGACAGAATAACCTCTAAACTTCTATGTCGACTTTGTTTTGATGGATAAGAGCGTAAACACGGATCATCGGAATACCTATCATTCTCACATATTAGATACCTATTATTCTCTTAAAATTTGCTTGACACACCTGGTGAGGTTGTCATGTAAGTATACTTAGGTATATACTTAGGTGAAACGAATATTCCCTCCGTTGTGCAAACCTTCGGCCGGCAGCAGTCGGGAATAAAAAGTTTGGTTAGAAAAACTACCAGTAATGTGTTCATCTGGTTGCCAGAATTAGGAACATAAAATTTAGAGGTTACCAGTATTAGGTGCAATTGAGCTTGGTCATTATTATATTAATTAAAAATTAAGAATCAATTTTATTTAAACTTTCTAATTTTATTTATAAAGTTTATAATTGGAGCAATCCGAAAAAAATATTTTAAAAAGATAAAGTATCATTGCTTGTATATATATATTAAATCAAATGTTACTGAATGCTTAATATGCCAGTAATTGGGTCTTTCACCCTAATATTTAAGTAAAAGTAAATTATACATTTCTCACAAAAATTGAAGGAACACTAAATTTATCTTTAAAAATAGGCAAAACTCGAGCAGCGGTAACTTTGTTAAAAATGAATAAAATTTAAATTTCAAGCTTAAAACCTCTACTTTCGAAAGGTTACTATTATTCGTCCAATTTTTATTATGTCTAGACAATAATTTTAAGGGTCGACAGGAGTAAGAGTGGAGACCTCTGTCGGCCGGTCGGGAATTACGGATTCGCTTTTCCCAAAGTTTAGCCTCATTAATGAACGAATCTTATTAAACTTATGCTCGTTTTAATCAGTAAGATCAGCCGCAAGCTGGTACATAGCCGGATTTTGGAAAAAGGATCGAAATAAAATTTTTAATAAATGTGGGGAAACGCGCAGCTAGACACGGGTCAGGTTGGGTCAGCTGCGAGTCCGTATTTTATTTATAATAAATTTTTAAGAGCCAAAATGCAAAATCCGGCTATGTACCAGCCTGCGGCTGATCTTACTGATTAAAATGAGCCTAATTTTAATGAGATTCATTAATTTATTAGGCTAAACTTTGGGAAAAGCGATTCTCACTAGTAAGAGCAGCTCATGGGGAATTTTCGTGGTAACATACTGACAAGGGCTGTGTTCAGAGGTGCCAATGGTGCTGTTTTGCCCGCTGCCTGCGCGCCTGGTGGGGACACGCACACAGCTGACGGAGCCGTGTACGTGTGCGCTGGGCGCTCGGCGGCGACTCGGCGCGGCTCGGCCAGCTTCGGGCGGGTAGAAGAGCGCAGACATAAGCATAGCCATAGCCGGTTCGAAAGTCGTATGCGTTAGCGCGTCGGCTGACTTGGCTCGTCTATTATGTCTCGCGTATCCCTTCTGATGTTGATTTATGAATAAAATATATATTATGACATTGCAGATGACAATAAGATATCCCTTCCCAGTTCCCACACTAGGCGCGAAACACTATCGTGTGTCTCTTAATTATTTAAAAGTAATGAAACTAATAACAAAAAATGTTAGTAAAATTGATTAATTACATAAATGATATCTAATGAAATTATAATATCTTTATTTTGAAAATAAACTATATAAAAGAAATAAAAAACAGAAAAAGCGTAAATAATAGAAATCCACTCTTGGCCAATATGTACGCTTTCTTATAAAAAAATCTTGTTATTAATTTAGAAAATAAATTATTGTTAACACAAGAAAAGTGAAATAAAACATTAAATTATATATTGTTTGTTTTAGAAATATTCCCAAGTAGCAAAATGACGTCATAATGACGGCGAATTTTGGTCACAAAATGACCAATCTGACGTCCTACATAGGTCTCGTGAGACCCGAAAATGACGTCGATATGTCACATCCTCACGACGTCATTTTTTTGACGTCTTAATGACGGCAAAAATAGGACCAATATATGACTTAATTGACCAATATATGACGAAACTTTGACGTTTTAACAATCAACGTATGACATCAGTTTTAAACATCTTCTTGATAGTTATTACATAACCACTGTATACATAGTCACCATAAATCATGTTGAAAGGAATTTTTCCTTCCAACATGTTTTATGATAACTATTTCATGCAGTGGTCATGTTATAACTGTCAAGAAGATGTTTAAAACTGATATGTCATATTTTTGTTTTATTTGATCGTTGTGAAGGATTTATACATAATAAAACAGTATTTAGTTTTTCTTATAGAACTCATTTTAATAATTAAAGTCTAATACAAAAGGATCAAACAAAATATTATTTTAGTAAATAATTACATTGTTTTAACAAAACAATATTTAGATATTTTAATCTAGACTATTCATACAAAACAAATAAACTATACAAAATCAAATATATACTATATGAAATCAAATATAAATGTAAAAAATACATTTTACATAAAATGAACATTATTTTTAGTACAGAGATAAAAGGACATACGAGATACTAAAAAAATTAAATGTTTTAAAAAAAATTTGACCTGTATTATTAATTAAAATGCATTCTTTCAAAATAATTTTATTGTCGCTATGTAAAGTTTTGTGAATGCCGAAACTTAGCAAATGTCAATGAGTTCAAATGAGTCAAGAAAGAATTTGTTTATTCAACTTGATGTATTAAAGGAAAAGAAACCCAAAAATTATTTTCATCAGGAAGAACTATACATTTTGCTGTGACATTCTCAAATTGAACCATTACAAATTCATTTGACAAATCTTTTATACGAAATATATCCATAATCTCTGAATTAAAAGGATATACATAATATGAATAATAAAACAAAAATTGTTTTCCATAGAAAAATAGGATGTTATCATGGCATCTAAGTAAAATGTTATGAATTTGTATTACTAAAAATAGACGTCATTATGTCGTCTTCTGACGTCACTTTGCTACTTGGGTTGTTTTGATAGTATAATTACTTCGCTAATAGTAAATACATGTAATATAAAATTAAAAAGAGGAATAAATTATTTATGCAACAATATGATAAATTTATTGTAATATTTGTTCTCAAATAAATGCATGGACAACGTACATATTGTTGCTCAACGGAAACCGCGAGAAGGTGATGGTCTCTTCCGTCAAGAGGAAATGTAAAAATTTTTTTATTTAATATTAAAGAAAACAATTGTTTACATTTCCTACGAATGCAGATAGAACAGAGAAAGAGAGAGAGAGAGAGAGAGAGAGAGAGAGAGAGAGAGAGAGAGAGAGAGAGAGAGAGAGAGAGAGAGAGAGAGAGAGAGAGAGAGAGAGAGAGAGCAGAATAGGTATAAAGGATAGACATAAAATAGATATAAAAGGATAGACAAGAATATACAGGACAGAACATAGAAAAAAGTGTGCAAGTAGAAACTTGCACATTGCTTCCTCATAGTTTTTAAGTGTACAAATTATAAATTTGAACATTATACTTTCTCACAATTTTCAAGTATGCGAATTATAAATTTGCACGTTGCTTAATCAACATTTTATTTCGCTCATAAAGCTTCCTCTTATGACGAAGCCTTTTTTTATGTATAATTATTAGTAGATATTTATTAATTTGGCTTCCCCATAGAGGAAGCTTTATAAGCGAAATAAAATGTTGATTAAGCAACGTGCAAATTTATAATTTGCATACTTGAAAATTGTGAGAAAGTAATGTTCAAATTTATAATTTGTACACTTAAAAATTATAAGGTTAAGCAATGTGCAAGTTTCTACTTGCACACTTAAAAACTATGAGGAAGCAATGTGCAAAAGTTTCTTTTTTATTGTGATAATCTCTATTGCGACTAATATTTGTTATACTATTATACAAAAATGAATTAAATAATTAATGTTTTTACTAAAATGATCCCTATTAATTTCGGATATTTCTTAATTTTTCCATTTTGTTCCATTTTTTTTATTTTTTCTAATTCTGTATCACGTTGCATTTTGGCACTCAAGTCAACTTTAACCCTTAAAGACTATACCTCAAGTCTCAATTTTGGACAATTTAGTATTAATTATAGGCAACTTTTTCTAATTCTGTTATATTCTTCAGTCTGTTCTACCCCTATTTCATATATAATTCTTTAAAATTTGGTTGATTAGACCAAACTTTATAAGGCTTCTATGTATGTACAAATTCTCCGAAATTTCAAACGTCTGTAACTCAAGAACTGATTAACCAAATCTTAAAAAATTATATATGAAATAGGGGTAGAAAAAACTGAAGAATATAATAGAATTAGAAATAGATCGATATCTCAAATATTGAGAAAGCTACAGCGTAAAACACACTTTTCCAAAAAATAAAAATCCCTTTAAAATCCATACCGGTCAACAGATTTTAATAAAATTAGAGGAGAACATACTTTCTATGATACTCTATTTGTGTGCAAAATTTCAACCCGGTATCTAAAAAATTGTAGAAGTAGATGCGTGTACAAAAAATCCGTATACACACACACACACACACATACATACATACATACATACTTCCGGACATTTTCTACTAATATGATTTCTTGACATTTTGGAACATTCTAAACCTATTTCCATCTAAATCTCGAAAAAAAATTTTTTTGACATCACAAAGCTTTCTCTATGAGGAAGCAAAAAGAAAAGATATTGAAATAAGAGTATTAGTTTTAAGGTCACTTTACACGATTTATAATTCACGACAGTTTGTGACAAAATTACATATATTAAAAAACATTAAAAAAATTAGAGGTACATGTAAAAAAATATGGTAAATTTTTACAATTAGGGCTCCAACGAGAAATCAATTGAAAAGAGGTAAGTTCTATGTATTTTTGCCCCCCGAATCCAAAACTGTTGATAAAATTTGGGGGTCGCTTGTATTTTTTAAGATACTAGACATTACAGACGCGCGCGCTTCGCGCGCGCCATTTAGCTTTAACATTATGCTATTACTATTACACTATTAACCCTTGATACACACAACTGTCAAAATATACAATGACAGCTGCAAATGAAGTAAGCGCATCGAGATAACCAATCGGCATCGCGGAAAAGAGGCTTCAATTTTTCGATACAAACGAAATTCACTCAGTTAACACGCCTTTTTTAAAAGTGGACTAGACATTACAGACGCGCGCGCTTCGCGCGCGCCATTTAGCTTTAACATTATGCTATTACTATTACACTATTAACCCTTGATACACACAACTGTCAAAATATACAATGACAGCTGCAAATAACTCGCACAACGCATCGAGATAACCAATCGGCATCGCGGAAAAGAGGCTTCAATTTTTCGATACAAACGAAATTCACTCAGTTAACACGCCTTTTTTAAAAGTGGATCGTTAAGAAAATGAAAAAAAACACTAAACTCGGATATTTGGTTTTTTTATTTATCAAATACGGATTAATTATTACTCATTGTCAAGAGTGACATAATTTATATTATATTAAAAGGAGAGTAATAATCGCCCTACGATAAAAAAGATGAAAAAAAAAATATAGAGTATAAAATGCCAAGTTTAAATAACTTACAAGTTTGCGCGTCATATGTAAAAGAAGTGTTATATGAGGGAAAAGCATGTCAGCAACCCACGAGTGACAAAAGGCACACTGATCACGATCGACGTTAAATGTTCTTTATTATTATATCATATGCCCCGGTCAAATTATCAGTGTTTTTCTGTAGGTTAATTGTATTGTTGTTTTGTTTTATGAAGAACATTTCTGCGATCTCGCGTTTCCTAACTTGTTTTTTGCAATGTAATATCTCTGTTTTATGCCATTCGAATTCGTGATCATAAGAGGTACGGTGCCTACTAACAACGGAATGATTGCTGACATGTTTCTTGAGATATAATAAATTTATATATTGCCAGTCAGCGTCGATTATTACTCTCCTTTTATTTATTCACTAGCGAAGAAAAGGTCTATTAATTAAAGTAATTTAAATCGACCGTGACTGGCAATATATAACGTCTTTCCGATGTGAACATAGAAAAACTGTGAGCCAACTTGATTTGTCGGATTCACACAGCACTTTTCCGGACAATCATCGAGACATTATTAATTTCGACCATGGGTTTTGGTCCGTTGATGTAATTTCTAATTTAAATAGTTTAAATTTTTTCACATCGGAAAGACGTTATATATTGCCAGTCACGGTCGATTTAAATTACTTTAATTGTTATTCTATACTGGCGTAAGAAATTTATTAAAAGGTCTATTCTTTCTTGGTTTATATTATATTATTTATTATATTTCTTTATTTTATAAACACATAAAATATACAAATATAATATATAATATATATATAAAAAAGCAATATAAAGAATAAAATGAATAATAAAATAAAAGAAATTATATAATACTGTTTTAGAATTTATAATATAAAGTATTATGTGTGGAACTTGTATTAAAACTAGCTGGTTACCCGGGGCTTCGCCCGGGCGTCTTTTTTTACAACTTTATTATATCTAGCTAATCTAATTCATAAACACATATTGTCAATAACTTTTTTACATCGCTCATGATCCTCACCGAATTCAATAACAACCTTCCTTAAATGATAATCAATCCATCAAATAACTTATACATTTTTTAGACATAAATCGGCAACCCCTTCACCGATTCTCGCCAAATTCAATACCACCAACCTACCTTTAATGATACTCCATCTATAAAAAAAATTAGCTCGATATCTCAAAATTTACGGAAATTAGAGCAATCACGTAGATTTTTTTAAGACAGAAATCGGTAACCCCTTTATTATTAACAATTTTTTGAATTCTATTATATTCGTCAGTTTTTCTACCCCTATTTCATATATAATACTTTAAGATTTTTGGTTGATTAGTTTTTAAGAATAACGTTCAAACATACACCACCCGTAAGAATTTTATATATTAGTACATCATTCCCGAAAAGTTAGACAAATTTTGGCACCGGTTTCCAATAAATCGGTCCATTAATAAATGAGTAGTTCGCAGTCAGTCAGACAGACTGTCACAGACATTAGGAAAATTTTGGAACCGATATCCTAAAAAATCGGTGATGATGCGGTTCTCAAAATACGTCTACGGTCTAAGTTAGAGTATCATGAGATAGTATACCAAATTTGGTTTTCTAATTTGAAAACTGTAGATTTGCATAGCGGACAAACATACATACATTCATTTATATAGAGATAGAGATAAAAATATGAATTTATTACAATTATATGTATTTCTTGTGCTAATAATATAATAATTTGTAACAAGTTTAATCGCTTATCCATTCTTATTAGTAAGCTCAATTTTTTTAAAATGTATGGATGCAAATTTAGTAGCTTCGGTCACTGCTTTTTCTATCAAAATCTTGTGACACATGTGTAGATTTTATACTGGCAATAACATGGATTTGAATCCTTTAATATAGGTCTTTGATTTGCATTAAAAATTTGTAGAACAACATCCATCCAGATTTGTGCATTGAATGCATTAGAAACCATCTCCTACATAGTTCCTAATAATTTTTTTCGTTTTTTTTGTTCCTTGCCTATTTATTTAAATTCAAATAAAATGAATGATGTTTTACATCATTCATTTATATTACAAGGAAAAAAATTATTAGAGGTGCAAGAGATGCAGTAACTCTTTACATACATTATAATTAGTATGCAGGAAATAAATAAAAACATAGATGAATTTTGTGTTTCGCTAATATATTTAGAAAATCCGCAATAAACTTGAATGATTTATCAAAATGATTTTATATCATATCATACTTACTAAGGAATCTTTGAGAATACTTTCATTCAAATACAATTATACATACAATGGAAGTAATTATAAATTTTCAACACCAAACTCCTTGGCATTATTATCAATGGTAAGATTAAAGTAAATGCTATAAATATATCTGTCATATTCTCTGTGATTAAAATATGATGTAACTTGAAAATAATATCTATTTTATATATTATAGGTGAATTAGTTATAAATAAAAATTCCAAAACTACAAAATTTAATAATAGAAAAGCAGTAAACATCAATAAGATATTAAATAGTACCAATGAAGTTGGTATTATATTGGATAAGACTGTGTGCTATGCATTAGAAGGTGGCCAGAGAGGTGCAGTATCTCAACATACATTAATTAGTATGCAAGAAATAAATGAAAACCTAGATGAATTTTGTGTTTTGCTGATGTATTTAGAAAATCCACAATAAACTAGAATGATTTATCAAAATGATTTTATATCAGCGGTGCACACGTAGTTTTGTTGTTAAAATTTTGCAGCAAATATTGAGATCCTGATGTATTTAAAAATTATATGGATAATAATGTTGATTACACTCCGTTTTTTGTTTTTTTTTTTATATGTAAGTTACATCACATATGTCATAATTATATATATATACATACTTATTGCAAAGTGTTCTCATAATAATATGTTTCTAATTCTCATTTATTTAACATTTCTGATATTGTCGTATTTTAGAGAGTGACTATAGAAACTATAGCAAGTAAAAAAGTCGTTATTTTATTTTTCTTCTAATTTTTTCCAATATAGAACTACCTAATTGCGTAGTTTTGTAATAAAATTATTTTAAAAATTATTTGACGAAAAATTGTCACATTACTTGCATGATTGCATCTGTTCCTGCAATCTATGATGAAATCAAGTTTTTTCTTATGCTTCTTTAATTTATTTTTTATGACTCAATGTAATTTTCATTGAAATAGTATGTAGTTTAAAATTTTGATCTTATACATTAGGTACTGTCTAATATAGATTAGAGAAGCATAAGAAAGGACTTAATTTCATCATAGATTGCAGGAACAGATGCAATCATGCAAGTATTAAAATGTGACAATTTTTCGTCAAATAATTTTTAAAATAATTTTATTACAAAACTACGCAATTAGGCAGTTCTTTATTGGAAAAAATTAGAAGAAAAATAAAATAACGACTTTTTTACTTGCTATAGTTTCTATAGTCATTCTCTAAAATACGACAATATCAGAAATGTTAAATAAATGAGAATTAGAAACATATTATTATGAGAACACTTTGCAATAAGTATATGTATATATATAATTATGACATATGTGATATAACTTACATGTAATATTACAGAAATAAAATTTATTGTAAAATATTTTCGTATAATGTGAAATAAAGTTTTATAACATTAAAAAAAAAGAACAAAAAATGGAGTGTTTAATCAACAATATTATCCATCTAATTTTTAAATACATCAGGATCTCAATATTTGCTGCAAAATTTTAACAACAAAACTACGTGTGCACCGCTGATATAAAATCATTTTGATAAATCATTCTAGTTTATTGTGGATTTTCTAAATACATCAGCAAAACACAAAATTCATCTAAAGCGGGTGCTTGTTAGCCTTGGTACGTTACTGCCTTCTGCTACGGACGGCCAGAAAGCATTTTCAGGCCGTATTGCTAAAGCGGGGAGCACGCGGCAACGCCGCACAGACGCGGCAACGCCGCAGTCTTAGCATTTGTCTCTCTACCGTGCGTCCGCGTGAGCAATTCAATGGTGTGTGTTTTCTCGACGTTGGCAACACTGAAACGAAGTTTCGCATTGTCACCGCGCGAGGTCTCCAATATCAATTCGGAGTTCGGCCGTGACTCCTGTCGACCCTTAAGTGTATAATTTTTCGTTACCGATTTTTTGGAAACCAGTTCCGAAATTTTTTCAATTTTTCAATAATTGACCGAATCTTAAAGAATCATATATGAAATAGGGGTAGAAAGAACTAAAGAATGTAATAGAATTAGAAAAATTGCTAATAGTAAAGGGGTTTCCGATTTCTGTAAAGAAAAAAAAATGTACGTGATTGCTCCAATTTCCGCAAACTTTGAGATATCAAGCTGAATTTTTTTTTATGGATAATTTTTTGTCACCGATTTTTTGGAAACCGGTTTGGAAATTATTCAAATTTCAAGAAATAATAAGTATTAATTGACCGATTTTCTTGAAAACAGTGCCAAAAGTCTTTTAATTTTTGAAGGATAAGTTTTATTTTTTATTATAATGGATAATTTTTTATTAATGGATCAATTTTCTTGAAACCAGTGCCAAAATTTTTCTAATTTTTTGTTGATGATCTTGATGAAACTGGTACCAAAAGATTATTAATTTTAAGAGGATGGCTACTATGGGGTTGAAAATTGGAGGTTTTATGGGGTTCTATTGGTGCTCCTAATCAATGAGTGAGTTTGGGGAGAGGGGAATAGATTTTAAGCCCACGCGAAGAGCGGGCGAAAAATCTAGTTTCATATATAATTCTTTAAGATTCGGTCAATTATTTCCCGAGAAATTGGAAAAATTTCGTAACCGGTTTCCAAAAAGATCGGTAACAAAAAATTATACACTTTATAGCACTACCCCGGAAAATTCTACCCCTACTTTATATACAATTCTTTGAAATTCAATCAATTATTTCCCGAAAAATTGGAAAAATTAGAAAAACCGGTTTCCAGAAAATCGGTAACCAAAAACTGTACACATCATGGCGCTCCCCGGACCAAATCTTAAAGAATTATATATGAAATAGGGGTAGAAAAGACTGAAAAATATAATAAAATTAGAAATAGCCCAATATTTCAAAATTTGCAAAAGTTAGAGCAACCACGGGCATTTCTAAAAAAATTCAAATTTGTTTTAAAAAAGAACCCCTTTACCGATTATTGCCAAATTCAATACCAACCTTTCTTGAATGATACTCTATCGATTAAAAAAAAACAGCCCGATGTATCAATGCAGTTAGGGCAACCACGGACATCAAATCCACACATACACACACACACACACACACACACACACACACACACACACACACACACGGACATTTTTTTAAATGCAACATTTCGACGTTTTAGAACACTGAACATATTAGCATCAAAAACTCAAAACCAATCTTTTCTTTGATTTCTTCTACCCTTATTTCATACATAATGCATTTAAATTTGGTTGATTAGACCCAACTTTATACGCAATCAAAGGTTCATATACGAAATTTATGAAAACAAAGCTTCCTCTATGAGAAAGCAAAACCGGTTTCCAGAAAATCGGTAACAAAAAACTATACACATCATGGATGGCACTCCCCGGAAAATTCTACTCCTATTTCATATACTTTTGGTAAAAATTCGGTCCACTAACGAATAAGATTCGGTCAATTATTTCCCGAAAAATTGGAAAAATTAAAAAAACCGGTTTCCAGAAAATCGGTAACGAAAAACTATACATTTTATGGCACTCCCCGGGAAATTCTACCCCTATTTCATATACTTTTGGTAAAAATTCGGTCCACTAACGAATGAGTAGTTCGCGGTCAGACATACATACATACAGACAGACGACGGTACTTATAATAATAGACTAGATTTTTCGCCCGCGCTTTGCGCGGGCTCAAAATCTATTCCCTTCTCCCCAAACTCACTCATTAATTAGGAGCACCTTTAATATTCTTTCTTCTCAAACTCTAACCTACATCTTCGAATTCTTTTTTAAAAAATTTCTACCTCTACTTCATATACAATTCTTTAAGATTCGGTCAATTAATTCTCGAAAAATTGGAAAAATTTTGTAACCAGCTTCCAAAAAGATCGGTAACGAAAAATTATACACTTTATACTATAAAGTGGAACTGTAATCTCCCCCAAATAATATTAAATAGCTAGTTATATAGACGGTTAGAATGTATAATTATAATTAGGACAATAGTTTCCGCGCCACCCATGGGGTACTATTGCTGACGCGTTTTTTTTTTAAGTGGTTTCCCCAATAGGCTTACTCCACTAAAAAGAAAAATAATGTGAAATTCATTAATGAACGAAAGAGCGGAAATCAAAGGGACAATAAAGAATGATAAAGTAATCACTGCGCACTGCGCAGAATGCATTTTATTTGCAATTACTGCGCCAATCGCAGAATGCATTTCTGTTCCTCTTTATTTTATTCTCATCACTGCGCACTGCGCAGAATGCATTTTATTTGCAATTACTGCGCCAATCGCAGAATGCATTTCTGTTCCTCTTTATTTTACTCTCATCACTACGCACTGCGCAGAATGCATTTTATTTGCAATTACTGCGCCAATCGCAGAATGCATTTCTATTCCTCTTTATTTTACTCTTATCACTGCGCACTGCGTAGAATGCATTTTATTTGGAATTACTGCGCCAATCGCAGAATGCATTTCTGTTCCTCTTTATTTTACTCTCATCACTGCGCACTGCGCAGAATGCATTTTATTTGATTTCTGTTCCTATTTATTTCTCATTTATTAATTTAGGCTAATATATATTTGTCTTTTTTATATTTATTCCATTAATGAATAAGTTGTTCGCAGTCGGACATCAGATACTTATTATTTCCCGAAAAATTACGTAAAAATTAAACAAATTTCGGTACCGGTTTCCAAAAAAATCGGAATAATTCAGATATCATACTTTTTTTTAACGGCTGAAATACTCACCGCTGACCCGGCATTATTGGCTCTCCTCTAATTTTTTTGCATGTCAATTTACAAAATTTCTCGATATACAACATTTTTTGTAAAAGATTTTGAATTTTCCTCAATAAGATGTCCTTGATTGCTGTTTCCATCG
The DNA here is from genome assembly GCF_030848795.1 of Temnothorax nylanderi. NCBI lineage: Eukaryota > Metazoa > Arthropoda > Insecta > Hymenoptera > Formicidae > Temnothorax > Temnothorax nylanderi. The sequence goes on from NW_027249825.1 coordinate 29,770, forward strand.
ATCTTAACTTTGACATTATCCCTTCTCTTTCTTTCTTATAATGTGCGAATATCCTTTTTCTTCTCTCTCCTCTTTCTGTCTTTTCCTTGCGATTTGTCTTTAATCGATTGCATAAAAAACTGTATCCTTTCTGAGTATGCTAACTCTTGACACACAAAATACAATCGCTCGCGACAGTCACGAATTGAAGTGACTGGTTTATCAGTTGACATATAATATGTGAAAGCAGCAACTTATCCTATCTATATAACATATTTCATTTAAAACTGATCGACCTATGAACGATATCATTTGTTAAATTTATATTTATTTTTATGAAAAAGATTTATTTATTATTAATTTTATTACATTTATTTACTATTAATTATATTATTTTATATTTATAATTAATTAGATATATATAGATTTAAAAAATATAAATATTATTGAAAGTAAATTTTTTTTTACACCCATGAACTATACGTTTTGCAAGATTAAATAAAACTCAATTAATTAATTAATATTTATAATTACAATTTTTGTAATCTCTGCAATCAAAATATTAATATCGTTAAATATCGATACTACATTCTTTAGTTCTTTCTACCCCTATTTCATGTAATTCTTTCAGATTCGGTCAATTATTTCCCGAAAAAATGGAAAAATTTCTGAACCGGTTTCCAAAAAGATCGGTAACAAAAAATAATACACTTTATAGCACTCCCCAGAAAATTCTACCTCTACTTCATATACAATTCTTTGAGATTCGGTCAATTAATTTTCGAAAAATTGGAAAATTTTCTGATACCGATTTCCCCAAAGATCGGTAACGAAAAATTATACACTTTATGGCAATTCCCGGGAAATTCTACCCCTACTTCATATACAATTCTTTAAGATTCGGTTAATTAATTTCCGAAAAATTGGAAAAATTTTGTAACCGGCTTTTAAAAAGATCGGTAACGAAAAATTATACACTTTATAGCACTCCCCGGAAAATTCTACCCCTGTTTCATATACAATTCTTTGAGATTCGGTCAATTATTTCCCGAAAAATTGGAAAAATTTGAAAACCGGTTTCCAGAAAATTGGTAACAAAAAACTATACACATTATGGCACTTCCCGGAAAATTCTACCCCTATTTCGTATACTTTTGGTAAAAATTCGGTTTACTAACGAATGAGATTCGGTCAATTATTTCCTGAAAAATTGGAAAAATTAAAAAAACCGGTTTCCAAAAGATCGGTAACGAAAACTATACACTTTATGGCACTCCCCGGGAAATTCTACCCCTATTTCATATACTTTTGGTAAAAATTCGGTGTACTTGCTTCGGCAGTACATATACTAAAATTAGAACGATACAGAGAAGATTAGCATGGCCCCTGCGCAAGGATGACACGCAAAATCGTGAAGCGTTCCACATTTTTTCCCCTCAGGGGGTGGGGGAGGCCACCGGGAACTCTTAGGAGTCCCTAGGAGCCTTCCCCACTACGGGTCTTGCGCACCCGGGGTACCCGAGCACGCCAGTACCGTAATCTTCGTCAGTTTTCGAACTGGCGAGGACCGGGGAGTCCTTCGGGACTCGCGAGGCAGACTACCTCTATAAATAACTGTCCGGCTCGGGCGGAGCCGTGAGGGACGAGCCTTTGCTCTCCCAACCGTCCTAAGGGAAGGAAAACCCTGACAGAAAACCGGGGGACCGGCTGCCCTGCTTAGGAGTCTGGGTCTGGCTTCGGCCACCCAGATTCCAACAGCCGGTAGGGGATGGCGAATGGCGACCCCGACTTCAAACGCCCGGTCGGCCGGGACCGTTAGGGAGGAGTTTCTACTCCTCCCACCGACCTAGAGGATGGAAAACCTCGAAAAAAAAAACCACTGGGGATAGGCCCCTTCCCTGCCAATTGCACGCCGGTGCTCCAGCAGGGTCAGGGAAGGTGTGCCCGTGGGGATTTGGGGAGGGTTACAGTTCTCCCCGTTCCCGAGGCGGGCAGGGATGCCGTCTCGCCGAAGGAGCGGGAAGACCCCCTCTCATTTACCCCATTGCACGCCGGTGCTCCGGCAGGGGGAGAGGGGGTAACCCTCTTTCGGGCTGGCTCGGTACGTGGTGCCGGGCTGACCGGAGAAGAGGTCCACATCGGCGGCTTGCACACCAGGGTCGTGGACCCACGGTGCTGCCGATGTGGAGGGTCGTCTCGGGCCGCTCGAACGTACTTCGAGGTCGGGGCCGGGGCGACCTGGGTGGGAGACCCGTCGGGCCGCTCGGACATCTTCCGAGGGCGGGGCCGGCGGGTCTAGCTGTCGGACGTAAGGGCCGACAGCGCGAGTAGAGGCTCGTCGACAGAGGACCGCCTCACCTGGGGGAGCATCCTGTGCCCTGGCCTTTCGCGGGCGGCGCGCGGCGGGGGGGGGGGCCGGGATCGAGCATAGCTCGGCCGGATCCGCCCCCGCAGGCTTAGCGCGCGGGAGGTGTATGGTGGGGGCTCTCCCTACCATAAATCTGTCGATGAGCGGTATATGGGTCGTCGGTGCGGAGGTTACCTCGGCCGGCGACCCGGGCTCTTAAGCTGTTCCCCCCATCGGGAGAAGTGGTGGAGGGGGTGCGGCCTCTGCGCCCTGAACGACGGGGGGATCTCTCTCCCGCGTGTGGCGACGCCCCCTGCAGTGCCCCCACTGTCGGAGGTGGGGGACCCCCGAAAGCCCGCGGTGCGGTGACTCCTTGATGGGCCTCGCCCGCGGGTGAGTAAGGGGCAAACCAAGGGACCTGCCCCAGATGGGCGAACCATACCGCAATTCCTGGGGCGGTGGTGTAGCCGGCCCCCCGGGGGAACTCAAGGCCCGGTCGGTCCATGTTGGGCCGATCGGTGAGGGCACGCCCTGGCCGGTAGAGCCGCGGGGGGTCAAGGGAGAGTTTAATATCATGCAACATTCAACCCCTCTTAATCAGACGAGCTTAGGGAGTAAGAGGGATCGGGATCGAGGTACCTCGGCCGTTGGTAGGGAATGCCGCTTTGTTGCGGGCAAGCGCAGGTGCGCAGCAGGGAATCGCTCCGGTGGGTTCCCCCACCACTAGCAGCAGCAGCAGCCGTGATAGAACGGCAAGAGCTGCGAGCGGCTCCAAAATGGGGAGTAAAATCCCCACGAGGAGTGTGGGGGGAAAGAGGGGCATCGGGAAAGGGCACACCCGGCCTCTGTCTGACTCGGAGTCGGACACTCGCAAGAGACTGAGATCGCCGCTTTCGCCGATGCGCAGGATCGAAGAGAACACGGGTTCAGGCGCGGGCTCGGTGGACTCGTACGAGGACGTCCACTCGAAAAAGGACGAGACGGGCGACGAGATCACGGAGGTGGAGAACATCCAGGACAAGGACGAGCGCGCGGAGCTCCCTAAAGGGGTGGCGGCGAAAGCCAGAAATATCTTGAGGGAGACCCAAGATACTCTGACCGAGCTAATCGGAGAGGAGGATTGCCCCTCCATAAGAGTGAGAGAGGAGGGAGGTAGAGGCCGAACGGCAACTACCGGGGACTATTACCTGAAGCTGCTGCAGAAAGCGCAAAAGCAGGTAATAGATCGTGCCCAAGAAATGAAAGATTTGAGGGACGGGCTCATAAAGGCGAACCTTTCTAGAAACAGAAAGGAAGAGGAGATGAGAGCTAGGAAGGAACTCGGTAACCTCCCGGCAACCTCCCTCTCCGCTACTATAATAGAGGCCGTAAACGACCTGGACGTAGTGTCGGAGAAGTCCGGCTCGCTGATTGTACAGGGGCAAGCTTAATAAGTCGGCAGTAGGCCTAGATCTCGGCCGCGATAAGGTTGCTCGCCCAAAGGTACGAGGATCCGGCGTCGGGCTACAGGAGGGACGCCGAGATGGAGGAAATGCGGGAGAAACTCGCGGCACAAGAGAGGGAACTCGCAGCCCTCCATGAAGCAAGGGTTCAGCAACAGAGGGAGTTGCAGGAGCTGAGGAGTGAGATAGAGCTGCAGCGGGAACGAGCAGGGTGTAGGGAAAATGGGAACGGTTCTCCAGTAAGAACGGAAAAGAGAACGGCAAAAAAGAGGAAGATAGTCCTGCCAGCATCCTCTTCGGACGAGGAGACCCACCGTTGGACGGAGGATAGGACGATACTTGCCGGCGACATGGAGGTGGAGCCGGAGGTAAGACCAGAAGAACCAGGGTCGGAAGGAAGCTCGAGAAGCAGGGTCCTCCGGGGTCTGGTGGAGGAAGGCTTGCCACCCGTACTCAGACCTTCGGTGCAGGGTAAAAAGAAGGTTATAGAACCGAAGATACCCGCAACGAGGGCCATAAACCCGGCGTCATCCAGTAGGAAGATGGGCCAGGACGATGGGGTGGAGGGACTCCTCGCAACATTCAGGGATGAAGTAAGGGGGGAGATCCGGGAGCTAAAAGAGTTATTAATGAACAACCTCAGCTCCAGGAGGCTGGGGAAAGGAGGAGAGGAAACGCCTTTCGAACAGCCAAGTGGAACGCCCATGGTAGCGGCAGGGAAAGTGGAAGCGGTTAAGGGAAAGAAGAAGAAGGGTCCTACAACTAGGTCCAAGGCGGATGAGCCCGTTCCCATGTCGACCGCGAACATAGCGCGGTCGCAGGTACCGGGGCAAAAGTCCGCCCCCGTTCCCACATCGGCAGTGACAGGAGGACAGCCGGACAAGTTCATACGTGCCATGATGAGATTATTCTATTTTAGATAAAAGTTTTTATCAATATTTTAATAATTTTATTAATTCTTTATAATAAATCGTATATAATTAAAAAGGACATTATCACAACATATATATAATTTAAACATAGAGGAGGCTAATGTTAGATGAAAACGGAAGAGATAGATTGAAAAATAATTTTGCTACTATTTATGTTAATATTCAATTTTTATTCGTTATTTACATTTTTGCTTCAATCTCGAATAGACAGCGATGTTTACGTGACTCAAACAATAGAGGTAGGTAGAGGCTCTTTCAAGCTTGCATGATCACTTGGGTCCGAGTACCTTTTTTCCGGTGGGAAATCCTGCATTGGATACCCCCACCCCGGGGCGAGGTGGGCGGTTATGTCAAACTCCTACCGACTAAAACCCCTCCCACGATCCACCAGCCTTCTGAAACTGTAGAAAAATAAAATAGATTAATGGTTTATTTAAAAAAAATAATAATAATAATTTTAAAAAGTAATACTTACGTTGATATTTCATCAGGCTTCACGTTTCCATGCAACATATATCCTATTTCGTCCAAATAGGACATATATTGCATGGATATATTGTATACAGCGGCTGTCTGCAATTTCCGCAGGTACGATGGCGTATTGCGTTGAATGCTCTGCTTATATGCCTTCGAACGACATATACTGGATCGGCTTCAGCGTCCGCGTATGAATTCATGCATAAAGCACAATCCTTGTGTCCTGAACCCGAACCGGCTGTATAATATAAATAAATGGCGCAATACTTTGTGCGCCCATTCCGCGCCAAAATTTCGGGACGATACAGGGCTCTAAAAACGACTTCTCTGCAGTCATCATCACTATCCGCACTTTTGTACGCGCTGTCGTCTGACAGCGCGTGTTCTTCTTCTTCTTCTTCTTCTTCACCCGGCAGCGCGTGTTCTTCTTCTCCATCAGCCACAATGTCGTCAAAATGATCAGCCATTTTAATGTATCATATTATAAAAATGAACTTAATGATACAAAAATATCAAAGACACGATAGTGTTTCGCACCAAATACACACGCAGCACGAGACCTTTACGCACGAATGCACGAGAGCAAGTATTCAAGATTTTTGAAATTTGCTTCACCTGATGTGTAGATATACTTTGATTGGTGGGGATATTTCTTAAAATGATGGTAAAAAACAGGGACGAACAAATTCTTTGTTTTTTTCCCGTGGAGGTATACCCGGCCGAAAATTATTCATGAAAGATCCATACAAATGTTATAGAATTGAGCGTCGATGGCAGGTAGCTATAATTTATGACCTACAATTGTCACATTCTTTGAAGAGTTTGAGATAAGCAAATAGCTTACAACTGGTACCCAAAGGGTCTAAGGAATGTCGCGTCTCTGTGACGTAAAAGTAGAAGAAGAAGAAATGATTAAGAAAAGAGAAAAAGCGATAGAAGAAAGGTATAAAACGATGGAAAATAGAGTCAAAATTATAGTATTTTCAAGCAAGCGAGCGAGCGAGCGAGCGAGCGAGCAGTCTTTGGAATCTTTGGAATCTTTGAGAACATGGAGCAAGAGTTGCAGGAGCAATCCGATCGACTGAATTCGATCGAAGATTTTGCCGCGTGGGAGCAACGATGCAACCAATTTATTGAAGTGTTGGAAGAAGAAAGCCGAAATAAACGGCCTCGATTAAACGGCGATATATTATCAATCGGGAATCGACAGTCGTTGGTGGCTCAAATCGCGCGAATCGAAAGTATAAAAGATTCGGTACGTCAACGTTTCGTGCATGTGGGTGCCGGATACAGTGCGGGTGAGACAGGACTCAGATGGCGCAAGATAGATACGGCTTTCGAAAGCCGCATATTGACTGGTGCGGTAATCAATACCGATTACATTGAACCGCGAAAATTTCTCGAGGACGCGGGAAACATCGTATTCAATCATGTGCGGAACTTCATACAAGAACATAACAGTGTAAAAATAAACACAATGTTTAATGGCGAGTTTGTGGCGGGCGATAAACGCGCAAATAAAAGTGTCAATACGGGAAACTGTGAACTCCTTCGCGAGTCCGATTTGGAAGAGTGGTATAAGTTGCGCGTTATCGAGTCCACTTTAGCATCGCTGGATGAATTCCTGGAACGTGATAGCGGATGAGCGTTATCGCGTATACATAATTTAACGCTAAATATAAACAAATATAATCCATTGCACGCGGGGTGTTACATCGATTTACCGCAAGAAATTAAATTAAAGAAAGCGGTGATCAACATGCAATCAACGGACAATGCATGCTTCGCGTGGTCGGTGGTCGCCGCGCTGTATCCAGTTGAGCGAAATACATGTAGAATATCTTTATACCCTCATTATAAAACAATATTAGATTTACAAGGCATCGAATTCCCAATGTCGGTGCGTCAAATTAAAAAATTTGAAGATCTCAACGGCGTTTCAATCAACGTATATGCCATCCAGAAAAAAAACAAGGATCAACATACAATCCTTCCAATACGGCTCACCGATTGAAAGATAAACAACAAACACATAAATTTGTTGTACGTGGAAGATCCGCAAGATGCTAACGTAGGACATTTCGCCTGGATAAAAAATTTATCGCGTCTCGTTAGCTCGCAATTGAGCATACACCATAGCCGAAAATACTTTTGCGATCGGTGAGTATACATCCTAATAAAAATAAAAATAATTTTTATGTAAAAGATATATAAAAAATTTCATTATTTACAGATGTTTGCACTATTTCTACACGAGCGAGAAATTGGAAGCCCACACCATCGACTGTCTGGAGATGAACGACTGCGCGATCAAGTTACCGAGCGATAACGATAAGTGGCTGAAATTCAACAACTACGGCAGGAAAGAACGAGTTCCGTTTATCATATACGCCGACCTGGAATGTACCCTGGAGAAGACGGCAGCGGATCCTGAAACGTCCGGCATATACCAACACCATAAGGTATTTAGCGTCGGGTATTACGTGCATTGCTCATACGACGACTCATTATCCGCGTATCGATTTCGTCGCGATAATGACTGCGTCGCGTGGTTCGCCGAGGAACTCAAAGGATTGGCGCATCGCGTAAAGAACATCTTGTCCGACAATGTACCTATGGCGGATTTCACGCGAGACAAGTGGAAAAAATTTAACAGTGCGACGCAATGTCACGTGTGCGAGAAACCGTTCGCGCCAGACGACACGCGGGTACGCGATCACTGTCATTTAACCGGTAGGTACCGAGGTCCCGCACATTCGATATGCAATCTGAATTATAAGGATTCTTACTTCATCCCAGTAATATTCCACAATCTGTCGGGCTATGACGCGCAATTCATTATCAAGGAGATAGCTACCGCGTTCGAAGGCAAGATCGATGTACTGCCTATAACAAAGGAAAAGTACATCTCATTTACTAAACACGTGAAAGACACCACGGAAAGAGCTGATTCGCGAAACAATATAAAGTTAAGATTTATCGACTCATATAAATTTCTGAGCGCGAGTCTCGCAAAATTGTCATCCTTCCTAGATAATGATAAATTAAAAATTATACGTTCAAAATTTTCCATGTTATCCGACAACGATTTTGAATTATTGACGCGAAAAGGTGTCTTTCCGTATGAGTACATTGACTGTGTCGAAAAGCTGGAGGATACGTGTTTACCACCGCGCGATTCATTTTACAGTTCCTTGACCGGTGACACCGTATCCGAGAGCGATTACGCGCACGCCGCGAACGTATGGCAGCAATTCTCCGTTCGAACCCTGGGTGAATACAGTGATCTATACCTGAAAACCGATGTCTTGCTGTTGGCCGACGTGTTTGAACATTTTCGCGATAGCTGCGTCGCGAGTTACGGACTCGATCCAGCGCATTATTACACTCTACCGGGTTTCACGTGGGACGCTATGTTAAAACATACACGTATTAATTTCGAACTGCTCACAGACATTAATATGATAATGTTTATCGAACGTGGTATTCGCGGCGGTCTCAGTCAATGTTCCGGTAGATACGCGCAAGCTAATAACAAGTACATGCAATCTCACGATCAGTTGAAACCATCGTCGTACCTAATATATTTCGATGTAAACAACTTGTACGGCTGGGCGATGTGTGAGGGCCATTGCCCTACGCAGATTTTCGATGGGTCGAAGACGTTTCGAATTTCAACTTTAGCGCAATCGCGTTGGATTCGTCCACGGGTTATATTCTCGAGGTCGATCTAGAGTATCCGCAGAATAAACACGACGCGCACGCTGATCTACCGTTCTGTCCGACGAGCGATAAACCGCCCGGCAAGCGAGAGAACAAACTTCTCGCGACTTTATACAATAAGGAGCGTTATGTCATTCATTATCGCAACCTACAGCAGTGCACGCGCCACGGCCTTCGCGTCACAAAGACACATCGCGTATTGCAATTCGCTCAATCTGCGTAGCTCCGCGCTTACATCAAACTCAATACAAAATTTAGAACACTGGCCAAAAATGAGTTCGAGAAAAATTTATATAAATTAATGAATAACGCGGTTTTCGGAAAAACGATGGAAAATGTACGCAATCACGTCGATGTAAAATTACTGACGACGTGGGACGGACGATACGGCGCGGAGGCAATGATCGCGCGACCGAATTTCCACAGCAGGAGCGTGTTTTCGGAAGATCTGGTAGCCGTCGAACTGCGAAAACTCGAGGTAAAGTTCAACAAACCAATCTACGTGGGTATGTGCATCCTCGATATATCCAAGATATGTTTGTATGAATTTCATCACGAGTACATGTTACCGTTGTATCGCGACAAATGTAAAGTTATGTACACCGATACGGACAGCCTTATATACCACATCGAGTGCGACGACGTGTACGAGACGATGAAACGCGACATCAACAGATTCGACACAAGCGATTATCCGGTAGATAACGCGTACGGTATACCACTTGCAAACAAGAAGGTGCCGGGCTTAATGAAAGACGAAAACAATGGCGCGATAATGACGGAATTCGTTGGACTCAGAGCGAAGATGTATGCGTTGAAGGTGGATGGTAAAAAAGACACTAAAAAAGCAAAAAGCGTCAAGAGTAACGTCGTAGCGCGTTCTTTGTCTGCCGGCCGTTCTTTGTCCACTAGTCGTTTATAGCCATTCGCTAGCCGTTCATAGCCATTCGCTAGTTGTTCATAGCTGTTTCTGAGTCGTTCGTTAGCCGCTTGATAGCTATTCCTGAGCCGTTCCTGAACCGTTCGTCGTTGCCGTTTATCGTCGTCCGTTAATCGTTTATAGCCGTTCCATTTGTTGCTATCCATTGTTGTTGTTGTTGTTGTTGTTGTTCGTTTTTGACTCAGCGGTGGTCAAATGCCGAAGCTCGTGTATCGCAATCCGTAACGCTTGCAGATCCTTCTCGAACGCAGCCAGCTTCTCGTCTGACTCTTTCTGTCGATTGCTCGACATTTTAAAGCACTGATCCACGTATAGTTTGTTAACCGCATCATCATCAGCTTCCAGTTGCGCCACGCGTCGAATCTTGCGCGACTTTGCATCAAAGTTGGCGGCAACCATACAAAGAGCGTTATCCCGCACGTAATTTCTGACTAATCCATTGCATTGATAGTTCGGTTGCGTCTCGCCTCGTCCGAGCGATATGCCAAACTTGTTGATCGGCATTTCAATGGTGATTGAATGGTTCGCCGACGCACGGTTTAATTTATAATAAGCCCAGCCTCGCGAAGTTCCTCGATGATCGACAGGATCTCGTTGTCGTGACCGTTGTGACACGCTTGGCGCGAAGCGTCGAGCAATCGGAGACGATCCACCAGCTCGTTGGGGTCGTCCCAGTGCACGTAGTCAATCTTATTATTGGTTAGCGTCATCGCGTGAGGCATGCATAATCCCTTTCCAGATTTTTTCTTCCTGGATTCGCTAGGAAACAACGGTGCGATTACCTGTGTATACTTGTGTCCCCTGTTGCTCTTTACTCGCTCGCGAGGATCGTGCTTGAATTTATGAGCACTCGTTTCCAACAGCAGACTCTTGTACTTTTTCATATCTCCCTCCGTGTAGATCTCGTCATCGGGCATTCTCTTGAAGATCAACTCATAAAGACCGGGTGTGCCGATATATCGTATACTATCGACAATTTTTCTATCCTCCTTGTTCACGTCAAAACGTTTATTACCGAGCATCATTCCGTCCTTGCCGAAATAAACGCCGTATACGGGGTCTATACTTCGATCGGCGCTCAGAAAAGCCCCGATGTACTCTCGGCCCAGTGGACCCAAGTGATCTTGCAACGCTTGTAGAAACGTTTCTCGTCCCTTCGACGTTTCCAACTGCTTTCGTACGGATGTCGCGATCGAGTCGTCCGTGGTTTCAAAAACATTCGCGCTTGCAAGGAATTCGGTAATTGTATCTTGCACGGTTCTCGCCGTCGTGGACGGTGTAGAGGTTATCGGTAGTACTTTCGATCGTTTCGATTGATCAGATTTATGCGGTGTCGATGAGAGATTCAACCAGGATTCTGATCGCTTCCTCTTTTTCGACGTCGCATCCTCCCAATCCTCCTTATCCTCCTCATCCTCCTCATCCTCCTCCCCCTCCTCCTCCTCCTCCTCCTTCTTGCGCTGCTGAAAGGGTAACGTTTCGATCCCCACGTCAGCGTCGCTCTCCGTCGGGTCCTCTTTCTTCACCGAGATCGAGTTGTCTGCGATCTTTTGCAACGGTCCGATGAGAGGCTTAAAGTGTGCGTCCAACTCAATGTCCTTCACGATCTTACCGGTCTTCAAAGCGCGAAGTTTCTTACGAATCGATTCACTCGTTTTCGCAATCTCCTTCACAATCTTCTCGCGCTCGCGAATATTCTCGCTCCTGTCGATTGTGGCCATCGCGGGAAAAAAGCAGAGTGTTAATCTCACGTTTTAACTCGACGAGGTATCGACAACGACTGACCGCTTTTGCGGTATCGCGAACACGTTAAATTCTTTTCTGTATCGACCGTTTGAAAGCGCGCTGTCCTTGTTTATCACTACAAACCCGTATTTGCGTTGCCAACAATCGTGGCACAACGCACAAAATTCATCGTACGACATGTCGGTATTTACGTGATCGTTGTACACGTGTTTCAGATTGGTACCATCCTGTTTGAACAGGATCAGTAGGTTCGCGTTGTCACGTATCAGATTTTTAGGTATTCTTGCGTACGTTTGACAGAGATAGAAGCAGTCGACGCTCGAGTGCCTACCCATTGAGAAGTACTCTCTCACAGCATCTTACTTATCGCACGCAACGTCATCGAAGACGAAGATTGAGTTTAAACGCGCATCGCTCGGCGGAATGACGTCACTGTTGTTGGAAAACGTAAAGTAGCCAATCTCTTCTATCGACGTTAATACATTCTCCAAGTATCGATATTTCGGTTGCTGCAACGATTTCGAGTACACATATACGTTCTCGAAACGTACACCGTGCGGACTTTCCAGCAAGCTTATCAGAACCCCAGTGAACACAGTTATATTGACATTATGTTGCTGTAACAAAATAAAATGTAACAAGTAATATTACAAAAGTATTTCTTGTAAGTTACTGGTTAGTTATTATTTCCTACTCATGTACATAACATGTTATATTGCTTGTTTCATTACGGTTACATATGAGAAATATTGTTTGTTATTATTAATTAAATTGAATGGAATATAAATATTCTGTTATTTGTTATATTTGTTATATTTTTGCGAACCTTACATATATTATATATATATATATATATATATATATATATATATACACATATGATAGCAGAAAGGAGAGGTAGCAGAAATTTTTATAATAAAAATACAAAATAAATGTACTTATTTGCTCATTTTTATTAATACAACATTACAAGATAACCTGTGCACAATACGCTAATATTATTTTTTATAAACAATAAAAAGTTTTGTACAGTCTTTGGTATTCAATACTAAAGTTAATATATAATAAACTTTGGCTTATAGAAAATATTTCCCATGTAGCAACTGAGTATATTTTGCTTGATTCAGATAAACCTACTTTTTTACATCAAAATCGATTGAATCAAGCAGTAAACACAACTGTTACATGGAAAAATAAATATTTTTCGGACAAAGTTACCCTAATGGGCCAGTTAACCTATTTTACAGTACTTAAAAACATTAAATACTTACGAACATTTTTTTAACCTTTGGCATTCAATACAAATAAAATATGTAATGCATTTAATACTTGCTAATAAAAATTTTTTTAATCTTTGGAATTCAACACAAATAAAATATGTAATGCATTTAAAAATGTGTAGTAAACTTAAAAGTAATGGACAAGAATAAGAATACCATATAGCAGGCTGTTTGTTCTGCTTTTAATTTTAATTCTCCTTTTCCTCTCGATTTTTCCGTTGCTTTGCAAATCGGAACCACTCCGCAGATATTGTATCCAGGTCTTTTTCTGTTACAACGTGATGTCCCAAAATGACGTCTATAAAGAAAGGCAAAATCCTTTGAATTGTGTTCATTATGCAAATATATTACAAAAAATATATAGGTGAATATACCTTTCATTACTGTAATCACCAATAATTTTGATACAGCAAAATTTTGTCTGCGTCCTTTCCAGGAACATTTCATTGCACATTCATTAGAAAAGACTTTTGCCAAAATATTTCTAACATGTTCTCTCGGTGAATGGCCTCCGATTTTTTGTAAAAAAGCTTCCTGTGTGTGTGAAATAAAACGATTTTATTAAGTATGCAAATAGAATCAAATTTTGTTTTGTTGTACTTACATATTCATTATATAAAGTTTTGTCATTTTTCAACTCAGCTTCGATTTTTTTAATATCATCAACACATTTTAATGGTAAAAACGTCTTAATTCTTTCTGTATTAGATTTATTTTGACCGTTGCGAATATATTTGTTAGTCAGTTGTGCTGAAACATCATCTAATTCCAGGTGCATATCTGCTACAGCCCGCATTAAATTTTCGACATTTCCTGGAATAAAATAATATTATAATATTTATAAATAAAAAAAGGATAAATCTGGATAAAGTAAAATTTTTATTTATTTCTTACTTTGTAGTTCTATACAACGCAATCAATTTTATATAATGATAAATATGAGAGAGAAGTAGATGTTTTTTGGCTTTAATGGCAATATTATACTATACTTCCAAATAACATATTCGTTTAATTTTAAAATATGACAAATATTGTATTTTTAAAAACGTATTTGTACGTGGAATTGGTACATTTATTAATTTATATAAATGTTTACAGTAAAAAGAAAAGAACTTTACCGTCAATTCTCTCCAGGAAATTTAATACAGTATTATTTTCTGTGCTCTTGTTCGTATTCCACGTCCTTTCAGAACCACTACTTTCACTTTTAGATGCTGACATTTCAGAATGTTCTCTAACTAATTCACGCCCAGTTGTCTGCATCACTGAAATCCAAATTTAAAAAGATCCGTGTATGTTTTAGGATTAAAATATAAAAAAATGCGAACTTACCATCGTTTTGATTATTATTTGTTACAGATTTAACGCCAATATTAGCATTATTTTGGGAACTCTGTATTTCTAGATCTGTAGGCCATGCAGGAAGAGCTTTATCAATGTTCTGTTCGTTCCCCGTAAGATCATCTTCAGATTGTTCTTTGTTAATAGGTACATTTACTTTTTTTCTACCATAAACTTTCATATTCTTAGAACTGGATCTACGATTTTTCTTATCATTGTTCCTTTCTTCATTTTCATCTGTATCTGAATGATTGACGTGAATAGGTTTCTTTTTACGTTGCCCTTTACCCATGCGTTGATCATCCGTTGATGTATAATTATCATCTTCTGCAGCTTTTCTCGCTTTCTCTACTGACGCTAAGAAAAAGACAAGAAATGAAATAGTGCACAAATATATATATACTACAAACAGTTTCATAAATAAAGGTTATAATTCTTACCAAAGTATTTTTGTATTTTCACAGAGATTAAGCTCCACGACTTTTTGTCAGGGTCCGCCCGTTTCGATATTAACGTTGATACGTTTTTTACAGAGGTTGGTGGCCACCAGCACATAACTTCATTGTCATCTTCATGTATCCAGTTTGTCGGCACTTCCGACACGGTATTGTCGATAAAACACACAACTGCATAAGCCATTCTACTAAACAAATAAGAATTTTGTGTGTATCAGACATTGCTTATGGGCCCCATAGCAAAATTGTAGAGTTTCTTTTACTGAATTTCTTATATTCTTCAATGATATATAGTCTATGTATAGGAAAATTCGTATTAACCTATACATACCTTTATACTAAACTGCAATTATTGCACTCAGGTATAGGCATGCGACGGTGTTACCGCGAAAATCACGTACACGTTTGGATACTTCCAGATTCTAGATACTTCGGATGACAAAGACCGGTGAGGGATCCGCTGCTGCCGGCACGAACCCGCCACGAGCGAGTCATGTGGGGTAATTGACCAATGAGCGCTCGCGGGGTCACTAAGGCGCGAAATGCGCACGCTGACGTAGGCAAACGCGGGAGATTTAAATACGGCCTGAGATTCACGTCTACGTTTACACCTTCTTCGCTTCATTTAGCGACGCTTTTCTTGGGCTGCATTCCGAGTTGCGCATGTGGGCATCGCTCCATCTTCGTTTGATATACGATGTGCAACGAAAATGGAGTGATGTTTGCAGCTCTTCATGCGTGGCTCGGAACGGACCCTTGTACGCGCTTAGTTGCGGAGTAGCGTTATTGGCTCCTGATTTAAGGCGCCAAATTTGATTGCTGTTTTTGATATATATATTTTTTTTACAAATAATAAACCTTTATTTATTATAAATAAAAATAAAGTTTAGTTTCTTGTAAATTTTATAACTGTTCTATTTTTATTCTATTCTAAATACAATAATATTGAGGTTAAAACAGCGAAACAAAATTAATATTTTTTTCTTGCATTTTCCCTACTTTTACAACGTACTTGATTTTATTCAATGTCAGTCTTTTTAGCACCATTTTGAAAATAGTGAAATAATATGTGCAAAAATAATAAAAATAAAAAAATAAATATTACCTTTAGACGGCGAGTACAAGAGAAAATAATGTACTTCATCGAAAAAACGCTTCTTAACAACATAGACATTTTGTGGAAATCACGTTTCTGTTTCGTGAAACTGAAAATAAGTAAATTTAATAAGTAAATTTTTCTCTTTTCATTGTACAATTGTATGTTCAAGTATACTGCATTATTAAAATTATCGTTAATACGTACATTTAAATAGAAATATTAGGTATATTAGAAAAAAATTATTCACATGCAATAAACAAAAAACTCTTATTATATTAAAATATTTATTTGCCATACATAATTGTTAATTGTCATGATGAAGCAATGGGACAATTGCTGACGTATCTCGTCCTGAATTAATTTTTAGACACTTGTTTTTAACTTCAGAGAGCAAAATAGTAACATTTTCATCATTTGAAGAATTATTAATTTCACAAATATTAAGTCTGAAGGAGTTACAAGGTTCTGTAAACAACGGCTTAATTGCTGAAAATAAATCACCAATAAGATATAGTTCATTCTCATTTATGATAATTTGGCTTACAACTAGTATCGCATTAGTTTTTAACAAACAGCAGTTATTCGGGTGTTTACTTGTAATTGTGAAATCTTTAAGTTCAATGCACTTAATATGCGTTCCTGTCTGTGCATAATGTATAATTGGATATGATTTTGATTCTTTTACAACGGGAATTTCATTTTCTTCGTGCAATCTATTATATATTTGTTCCAATGGCTTTGGAGAATTTTGAACTTTGTCTCGTAAACTTTTTAAATAGTTTTCAAACTTGAAACAGCTAAATTTGTCTAATGGGCCAAAAGTTTTAACTTCGTTAGGCAAATGTAATAAATTGTGGATATTATATGATATGAATTGTCGTCCGTACAAAACTTCATAATTCTTAACAAAATATTCTAATAACTGACGAGCATAATCGTTTAATGCTATACATGTATTCGGATCACATAATATTCTTATTGCAATACTCAATGTAAGAAAATGAATATAATATGCAGCAGACAGTATTGACTTCAAAATTACTGGGCCTACATAAAGCAAAAATAATCGGAATTCTGTAGCCTTCCACTTATCGACCTCTGTTAAAGTGCGAGGTAATCTTGAAAATCCAGATGAAATTGACGATTTAGTTGCTACAGTTGCATCAGACAAATATTTTTGATTATTTTTACTTAAACGACTATTGTTCGGACCTTTCACCCAGAAAAGGAGAAGACGTTTCATAACTCCTAAACATATTAAGTGCATGTAATCAATTGCAATTTGAATAACCATATCAATATTTAGTTCCTGTAAAATTGTATCACCTGTATGGTGTTCTTCTTGTTGTTTATTACGAAATGATTCGTCGGTTCTCATTGTAAAATTTGTTTCTGGGAAAACTACGGAGTTAATGTATTCTCCTTCCTGAGTACATTTATGACAGCAAAAATAGCCAGAATGGCTTTTTGTAGACATCACAAAAGCCATTGCTGGAGCATCACAGACAATGCCTGCAATTTCAACTAAACATTTCTTTCCGTTGTAAAAAAAACCATTTTGTTGAATTTCTGTCACTTCATTAACAAAAGGTCGTAAAAATTCATTTGCATTTGTTGGTTTCGAGTACCCGTGATAAATTCCTACAGCGAAAGGTCTTATATAAACATCCGCTTGGATGGACACCAAAATAGGCCAAAATTGGCTCCCGGAACTTTTCGACAAAGACATTCCGTCACAGTTAATTAACAATTTCACAGAATCTGGAACTTGTACGAAATATTTTTCTATTGACCGCTGAAGACCGACGACAAGTCCAAAATGTACATAAGAACCGTTTCCCACCGTTGTCGTAATTTCACTAATTCGGGGTGTGTGCATTAAAGTTCGGACGTCTTGAGGCAAAGTTTTATGTCCATTATTACGCAATATTGTTAATAATTTTTTAACAGATCTGTGGGAAATCCTCTCTGTATTTACCCAAGATCGTAATTCATTTTGTAAATTGTTTTCACCTTTGTTTTCATCAAAATCCAAATTTTGGATTTCTATATCATCAATCTCTGAGAAATTTGAACCTGAAGAGGCAGTATGTTGCTCCATTTCAATCTGCAACGCATCTTCTTCATAATTCTCAACTACAGGTGAAGTACGTGAAGTGACAGATGAAAACTCTGAATTCGAAGAGCAGAGACGTCCAAAATTGTCACCAACGGTTGATTCGTTGTTAGTAACATTAATAGATGTCGAATGAGTTGGAGTGTTTATTTCCACACAGACTACATCGTCTAATGCAAGATCTGAAGAAGGACCACTATTTGTAGAGATATCCGTATTTCTGTAGGATTCAATTTTTTGACGAATTAGCTGATTTCTTCGTCTCTTCGACAAATATTGTAGGTCTTTTGGCATTTTTTAATAATAATTACCACTAAAATTAAATTAAATTTTTATAATTAATGAAATAACCCAAAAATATAGTAAGAATTAATTAATATATAAACATAATGCGTATATTTATGATTTTTTGTAATAACTTCTCATTGCACATACCTGGTATTATATTTATAGCTATATATGTTTGTTCTCGTTTGGTCACTACCGTCGATCAACACGTGCCTTTTGTCCTCCTCAAGGATATTTGTGGTTATTTGGCACATTTCTCTAATGTTCCTCTAGCCCCCGCAACAAATCTCTTTTCCGACAGTTTTAATCACTTTGGTCCAATTAAAGGTTAAGAGCAACACGTGCTTTCTCCACGGCGGTTTAAGACCATCGACGCATATGTCGATATGTCGCATATGTCGATATGTCGCATATGTCGATTATATATATATATATATATATATATATATATATATATATATATATGATGTATAAGTATAAGCCTTAATAATCAGTATAGTTTTAGCCTAAACGGGAACTTTCACTATGGCTGCGTTCGGGAAGCGAGCTATCAACCTTAAAGGATATATAATTGTATTCTTATTACGTCTAATCAGCGATAAAAATAGTATGACTCGATTTGATTATTATGATCCATTTTCTGACCCCTGATGGACAATAAGTATACGCAGTGTGCAAAATTAATATAACATTAACGTGTTTTGCAAATAACGTTTGTAATATCATCTATGTCTTACAAATTACATTTTCGTAATATTACAAATCTTCTTATGCAATATTACCTAAATATAAGTTTTTATATATCCAATATGTATTCTAAATGTAAATCTGGTAATATTACTTATAAATAACCTCTTATATTATAGTTACGTTGTACAGAGTATAACAGACGTAATATTACTTGTAACTTCTCAGTTATAAAACTGTTAGAAACTGTGTTCACTGGGACGTTGGTTTTACCGCAATTCGAGGGGCCGCAAATGATCGCGCGTATAGTAGTCGGTAGCATCGCACCGTGCCTGCGCTTCTCCGCTTCTCCCCATCGACCGTAACCTGTCGTCGCAATTCGTCACGCGAATCGTCAACGGTTGTCGCACGAATTTCATTTTTCAGACTGTCAACTGGAGCTTCCGGCCGAACGCCTATTTATAGGTGCGCGGAACCGTGAATCGCTCAGTAGCAAAGATGTTCGTCCTGCTGTCGAGACCTTCCGATATCCGCGATTTGAGTGTCGAACAGCTACAATTTGTGCCGAAACCTGTTCTGCTGCGAATGTGTGGTGATCACGTCCACTACGTGTGGGACAAGCTTCCGGAACATATAAAGACAGATTCAGAGGTTCAGACATATCGTCGCTGTTACGAGCATTACAATCAACCGTGGCAGCGAACGCACATCGACGGTCCCGCGCCATTGATAAAGGATTGCAGCGAATGCCAACGAAAATAGGCAAAGACTTATTAAATCGCGCGATAAACGCACTTCCATTCGAATTACATATCCCCGGCTATCAGTTTTGTGGTACGGGCACTCATTTAAAAAAACGATTGGCAAGAGGTGATCAAGGTATTAATCCATTGGACGCAGCGTGTCGCGAACACGACATAGCTTATTCTCGCAGCAACGATCTCACCGAGAGACACGCGGCCGACAAGATACTCGCCGAGAGAGCGCTAGGACGTGCCGTCGCGAAAGACTCGACTCTCTGCGAGAAAGCTGCAGCTACAGCCGTCTGGGCGGCCATGAAGGCTAAGCGGAAGCTCGGAATGGGTTTGAAAATGAAGGCGAAGGTGAAGGCGAAGACGAAGATGAAGAAGAGAGCGGATTCGAAAAAACGGATACTTCCAGCGGCGAAACGCGGTGGTATCTTGCCCATTCTACCGTTGTTGGGAGTTCTCGGTTCGTTGGTCGGTGGAGCGGCGGGAGTCGCGAAGGCTGTGAACGATAACAAAGTCGCGCGGCGTCAGCTGGAAGAACTTAAACGTCACAATCGCGCCATGGAAGGTCACGGACTTTATCTCGCTCTATACAAACGCGGACATGGAGTCTCGAGTAAAAAAAAAAAAAATGTCAAGGAAACGTTAAAAATTCCGAAAGGTGTAACTACCAACGTACAACTGCAACAACTTGCAAAGCGTATGCACATTCCATATTTTAGAGGTATTTTTATGCGTACTACTTTACCGATGGATGGAGTGCGTCGAAACGAGAGTGGCATCGTGAATTTGGATAACGCTGAGGGACCGGGTACTCACTGGGTGGCATACGCGAAGAGGGGTGATCGAGCCATATATTTCGACAGTTATGGTAATCTTCGAACGCCGAGAGAATTGGTGCTGTATCTAAAGAACAACGTGACGCAAATTGAGTACAATCGCACACCTTATCAACGATACGATCAGAGCAATTGTGGACAACTGTGTCTGCGCTTTCTACAGACGGTTGACGATCAATTTAAAGACTGGCGTTGCATTGTTTGAACTCAGTATTCATTCAAACATGTCACTGACATTTACGCTCATCGGCAAGAGTAGCATCCTCGCGGTAAGCTACTTTCCCACCGTGGATTTGAGCGATGGCGATTACGAGCTCGGTCTGACAGATTTCGAAACCTATTACACGATACCGAACGTAAATTCTTCGAACAATAAATTCTACTTTGACGATAAGGAGATTACCGTTCCCGAAGGATTGTACGAATTGCGTGACATAGACACGTATTTGAAACAATCAATTTTACAATTGGGCCAATCCAATAATAATAATATTGCGAGAAAGAAACATGTCGGCGAAGATGAAGAATATCCGTTGATCATTCGAGCCAACAACAATACGATGAAGAGTGAGATCAAATGTGCTTATCGGATAAATTTCACCAAACCGAACAACATTGGATCGTTGCTGGGATTTTCAGCGAATCGCGTGCTGGAGCCGCGACAATGGTACGAATCGGACGTGCCGATAAATATCATCAGTGTAAACATCATTCGCATAGAGTGTAACGTGACCGCGGGTGCATACAGCAACGACAAGTATGTGCACACGATACATGAGTTTTCGCCGAATGTGCCACCAGGATATAAGATATCGGAAACGCCGGCGCAGATCATTTACCTTCCGATCATCGTACGGAGCATTACTGATCTAACGATTCGCGTCGTGGATCAGGACGGTCGATTGATTGATTTTCGCGGAGAAGAGATCACTGTTAGACTGCATGTGCGATGCTCGTACTGAACGAAGTGGAGAAGGTGCGACAGACGAGTAACAAAATTAGAGAGACAATCCGATCGCCAAAGAAGAAACTCACTGCGTCAAACGTTGAATTTTTGAAATTATTGGGTTTTGTCGTACGAAATGGCTAATATCTTAAACATTGGAGGTGAACCGATCTTTGACGATAGCGTCGTCAAGATTGAGAATCACACGTACAATCCGTACGCCAATACGACGTTTGGACACAACGATGAGATAAGAATACCCATACAACAGCAAGATTTATACACGTTGCCGTGTGAAAGCTTTCTCTACGTCAAAGGAAGATTGATAATAAAGAAAAGGAGTGACGCGTCTCAGGCAACACTTGTAAATAATTGTGCAGCGTTCATGTTCGATGAGATTCGATACGAGCTCAACGGTGTGGAGATTGATCGCAACAGAAACGTTGGAATAACAAGTACCATCAAGAACTACGTATCGCTATCGTATAATGATTCTCAACTCATGCGGAATGCCGGATGGGACGTTTCATCGAGCATACCGGAAGGATACTTCAACTTTTGCGTACCGCTCAAGATGTTGCTGGGCTTTTGTGAAGATTACAAACGCGTCGTTGTTAATGCTCGTCACGAATTAATTTTGATACGTGCGCGTAGCGACAACAATTGCATTGTAGGAGATCCGGCGAGGGAGCCGGAAATCGAACTGTTTAAAGTACAGTGGCGAATGCCTCACGTTACGTTAAACGAGGTTAATAAACTATCCTTGTTACGGGCCTTGGGGAGCGGGCGATATCTTAGTGTCAGTTTTCGTTCGTGGGATCTGTACGAGTATCCCCTCTTGCAGAGCACGACCAAGCATTCGTGGGCTGTCAAGACTGCGACTCAGCAGAGAAGCCGCGATACGTTATTTTTGCGCTGCAGACCGGCCGCAAGAATATCATGTCTCAAAATGTTAGCGTATTCGATGACTGTAATTTGACCAATGTCAAGCTTTATCTAAACTCCGAATTTTATCCGTACGATGACTTGAACCTAGATTTTACTAAAAATCGATACGGCCTTCTTTTTGATATGTACGCGCGTTTTCGTAAAACTTATTACGGATACGATTCCAGTGATACGCTTTGCAGCTTGTATACATTCCTGATGGAAGGACCTTTTGTTGTCATTGATTGCTCACGACAAAACGAGTCTGTCAAGAGCGCCACCGTGGATGTGCGAATAGAATTTGACTGTAAAGAAAATGTACCTGCAAATACTACCGCCTATTGTCTCATCTTGCATGATCGCATAATCGAATACTGCCCGCTGTCTAATGTAGTGCGCAAACTCATGTAAATCGCCATGTTGACAAATAATCCTATATAAGAGCGACATATGTAGCGCGATATGGTACAGTAAGGATCGTTCCTTCGTTGCATCATGATCGTGCCAACGTTTGTCGATCTGCAAGGATTCATCGTCGGGATGAAATTTGTCGTAAAGGAGGCAGCAGTACTGAGAAACGGGACCGTTCTGGAGCATTACATCTTTACGTGCCCCATGACGTGGAGTCTTCTCACAAAATCTGACAAGTCATGTGCTTCCTGGTTGATTGCAAATCACCATGGATTACCATGGGATGAGGGAAACGTGCCATACGGTATGGTAAAACGCCTAATTACGTCAGCCGTGCTTGGTACAGAAGAGGATGACGAGACGCCGACTATCGTGTACGTCAAGGGATGCCAAAAACAAGAATGGCTGGTGGATCTGCTTGAGAATTATGCGAAAGAAAATCTGATTATCGAGACTTTGAATGCGGATTACGAAGATATCAAATCTTTAAATAATCTAGATGTTACTAACACTATGCGATGCGGAAAACATGTTAAGAATTGCGCATTACAAAATGTATTAAAATTATTTAACTGGTGGTCGCAACGCCAGAAGAATTGGGATCTTTTTAAAAAAATTAATTATATATAATTTTACAATGCTTTATTTTCTTTTCCCCATTCCCATTAGTTGGTAGTGGTTTCCCTCTCCTAATTTCCCCCACCACATCATAATTTTGAAGGTAGGGTGTTGTCGCGTATACTTGGTTCATTTTCCACTTCTTAGTCATTTGTATGCATTTTTTTTATAACTTCTATGTAAGCAGCGCTGACATTGGTGCTTGAAAATGTTGAAGGAAGGGGAATTATCCCTTCCCTTATAATTTTTATCTGCGCGCGCCGTCCAATTTTTCTAAAGCGTTGCAAACGGAGTTAACGTTTTAACTAGTGTTACGAAGTCAAAATCAATCGAGTCTCATCGTTCGAAGCGACAACTTCAACAGTGAAAAAAGTATACCTCTTACGGAGAAATAAAAACAATGGCTGGTCGCAGTGAAGACGTAAATAATTCTGAGAAGTGGATGTTCATTCGTGATATTCCCGATAAGGGACTTCGCGGCTTCGAGGGAAGCAGCACAAGTATGAATTATTACGTACCGTATTCTCGTGAAAAATCGGAACCTTGTTATACGCCTAAGCCTCGTGAAGTTTCATCGGACGAGCGCAAAACATAAGTATTACTTTGGATAAATTTTTTAAAATTTATTTTTTCTAATTTTATTAATTTGTCTACTTTATTTTTCCACAGTTTTAATAAATCAGAACCTCGTTATACGCCTCGTATCTTGGGCAGACGATTTGCCCTGACAGTCACGGCTTACAAGTATTTGGATATCGGAATCAGTGTGGGATCTACATCCTTTGTGGAATTGATTCTTGGTGACAATCGGGGAAATCAGATCGTGCTTCCGTGGACAACGTGGACAACGATCATCGAAAGACGCATGGATATCGAACAACTCATGCAGTCGACTGTCGGTAACCATCGCTGTCTATTCAAGATCTAATTATAGAACTTGTTAAAATGCGTGACGCTAATATTGTAAAACTTACGTTGCGCGATACATGCTTATACATGATACCAGCAACTGTATTATTTTTGTTTGAAATCGAACAATGTGTCGAACATGTATATTTCAATTTATGTCAAGATATACAGCATGTTAGTAATAAGTATAAACATTTTGTAACAATCTTGCGACAAAATCGTATCACGGATAAATGTCAGGCGAGAAAAGTACTGTGAGTGAGGTGTCCGATGGAAGTTCGCTCATAGATTGCGAACTATTAGCTTACGGCTTAGATAACATTGTATATGAAGCAAAAATGTAAATAACGAATAAAAATTGAATATTAGCATAAATAGTGGCAAAATTATTTTTCAATCTATCTCTTCCGTTTTCATCTAACATTAGCCTCCTCTATATTTAATTATATATATATATATATATGTTGCGGTAATGTCCTTTTTAATTATATAAACAATTTATAATAAAGAATTAATAAAATTATTAAAATATTGATAAAAACTTTTATCTAAAATAGAATAATCTCATCATGGCACGTACGAACTTGTTCGTTCCTGTCTTCCACTCTCATTTCCCCACTACGGGGACTCTATAGTTTAAGTCACGTAAAATATGGTTTTTGTTGATTTTTTTTGAATGACGTCATCGGCGTGGTGAGGGATGACGGCGTGTTTGCATCATTAATTAAATTAGGTTATAAAAATTATATTAATTTATAGGTTATAAATAATTAAATTAATTGAGTTAGGTTATGATTAATTATAACCTAATTTAATTAATTTAATTATTTATAACCTATAAATTAATATCATTTTTATAACTTAATTTAATTATTGTAATATAATTATTTATAACCTAATTTAATTAATGATGCAAACACGCCGCCATCCCCCTCCACGCCGATGACGTTATCCACTCTCCACGCCGGTGACGCCATCCCCCACCACGCCGGTGACGTCATCCCCCTACCACACCTTGATCCAGAACGCCCATACTATACCTACTCGAGTGCTAAACACTACTCTTTAATAACTATGTTACAATTTAATATTTATAAAACTTGTCGTTTTTTATTTATCGGCTTTAATTAATATTTTGTTAATAAATATTTTATTGCGTTAAAAGTAGGGTATATAGGTCGGTTCTAACTCGGGTGCTCCGAGGGGGGGGGGTGAGGGAGAGAAGGGTCCGCGGCGCCGGGGGGTACCGCGGGGGGGGGGGGTGTTCGCGTTTTTGGGCGCCGCGGAGAGGGGAGGGTGTTCGCGTTTTTGGGCGCCGCAGGGAGGGGAATCCGCGTTTTCGGACGCCGCGGGGAGAGGGGAACCGCGTTCGCGGTTTCGGCGCGCCGCGGGGGAGGGGGGTCCGCGTACAACGGCCGCGTCGGTCCGCGTGACGTCACACGGCGCGCTCCCGCTCGCGTTATCTCTCCCTCGCGCGCGTCTTCTCGTTCGCGTTCTCTCTCCCGCCAGCATCATCTATCTCACTCTCCATTCGCCTCTTCTTACCTATCCGCATGTTTGCATCCTCTCTCACTTGCCATCTCCATCATTCGCCTATCTATTCGCGTATTTTTTGTCTCCCGCTCGCGGTCTTTCTCTATTCCTTTTCGTAGCTCGTATTCATGTTCTCTCTCTCTCTCAACAGTATCTTATTTTTCGAATAGTTCTCATTAATTTTATTTAAATAAACCTGAGGACAATATCGCAGCGTAATTCTAATAACATGGAATGGGGGAAACGGTAAATAAATAGGAAAAATAATTTAAATTTTTTACTATATTATATGCATTTATTTGTCATGTAACGCATTATACATAATACTATCTAAAGCGTAGGCTAATAATTCGCAATCAATAATCGAATTTTCATCATAAACTGCACGCAAGATATTTGCCGCATTACATTTATCGATCCGTGCAAAAGTGCAAATCTTGCATAGCGCCAATGTACATACGGCTGCTGCAGTTGTACAGATTAAATCAGCATAAGTCAATGACACCAAAAATGATATCTTTTTCAAGGACACATTGCAACGTGTCTCACAATGACTTCATCGAACACGTGCAAAACTGCAAATTTTGCAAATAGCGCCGATGTATGACTGCTGCAGGTATACAATCAACTGCTATCGAACCGCTATCAAACATCTTTAAAACATCTTTAAAACAACTATCAAACAACTAAAACATCATTAAAACATCTTTTAAACAACTAAAACATCTTTAAAACATCTTTTAAACAACTATCAAACAACTAAAACATCTTTAAAACAACTATCAAACAACTGAAACATCGTTAAAACATTTTTTAAACAACTAAAACATTTTTAAAACATCTTTAAAACAACTATCAAACAACTAAAACATCGTTAAAAGATCTTTTAAACAACTAAAACATCTTTAAAACATCTTTTAAACAACTATCAAACAACTAAAACATTTTTAAAACAACTATCAAACAACTAAAACATCATTAAAACAACTGTCAAATACATTGCTAACCGCAGATATAACCTTTCAAGTGTTCTTTACAGGAGTGGCTGGTAGTGGAAAAACTTTTACACTAAATTTAGCAAAAGAACTGACGAATAGATTTGCACAAACACAAAACATAAAAACAAATGCATACGTAGTAACTGTCTTTGGTGACAGTTGATGTAGCCCTACGTCTACTTTTCTTCGTTGAATACTTTAACATGAAATAGTGACAGTTGACGTAGTTCTACGTTGTTGCTTGCGGCACAATTGTTACTGTGCCCGTCATTTTTTTTAGCTCATAAATTTTTCTCTATAAGAAATTTTTCAAATTATTAGCATATAATGAATTGGCTTTTTTCTAGGAAACGTTACGAGCTAAATAAAATGATGTGGAAGCAATATGCAAGTTTTTAATTTGCAAATTTGTGTTTGTTTCCATCATTTCCATCTTTTTTTTAACGTGGGGGAAATCCTCATGGATCCTGGGGGGATACTCTTGTTCTTTGATAAAGGTCTACTTTCCTTTGCTGAATACTTTAACATGAAATAGTGACAGTTGACGTAGTTCTACGTTGTTGCTTGCGGCACAGTTGTTACTGTGCCCGTTTTTTAGTGAACAAAATAGTTAAAAATTGTGCAAATTAGAAATTTGCACTTGGCTTCCTCATCAAATTGAGATGTGCGATTTGGAAATTTGCAAATAGCAAAGTCACAATTTTGAAGTGAGAGAGTAGGAAATTAGCAAATTGAATCCACAACGTATTGCTACGCGCGAAAAGCTTCCTCTATGAGGAAGCCAAACTAAAAATTATGCATTTAATAAAATACAAGATTCCTCGAGCGTTGACAAAGACGTTTTGACAGTATTTCAAATAATATTTATCAAATTGACAATTAATAAATGAAATCAGCCACTAATTTATTGATTTAAAAGATTGCATTCAGATTAGACTTTGCTAAATAATTTGCTAGTTTCAGAGAAAAGAAAAAAATATCGGAGACCAATCAAATCTTAAAGAATTATATATAAAATAAAAATAGAAAAGACTGAAGAATATAATAAAATTAAAAATAGACCGATATTTCTTAAAATTTGCGGAAGTTAGAGCTATTACATACAATTTATTATTAATTACAATATAAATGCAATTAATACAACATTTTCTATATTTGCGTTATATTCACTTATTCTTTACATTAACATTATATCCAGCAACTGCACGCAAAGCCTGTTAATGTTTCTACGACTTACGCTTGTTTGCTCTTGTGTAATTTAGATGCGGTGTACATGTAATTATAATAAAAATTAATTAATATTTTTATTACAAAGAATATACTTAACAATATTATGAAGAAATTAAAGAACAAAAATGCGTAGACATCAATCAGATTTTGTTCTACCCAGCTCTGAGACCTCAGCGGCGTTGCTAAAGTTCCATTTGGATGGCGGGCTGTGTATTCAATACTCCAAACAGCTAAATCTAATGGCGGTATTGGCCGATCCCGGAATTCGCTGGATAATTGTCTCATGTTTCTCGTATAACTGTACAAAAAAAGTTTCACTTTAATGATGTAATAAAAAAATTACGTTTTAATAAAGGAACATATCTTAATTAAAGGAAAAGCCAAATATATTACAAGACACATAAACAAGAAAGCCAATAAATTTTATAATTTATTATTTTATAAGCAATTGTTTTTACAGGAATTTGTAAATCGATTATACTATGTATATTAAACAGAGTTTAGACATTACCTGAAATGTAGCTATATTGTTAATATTTACTGCTTAAATAATAATTATCAAAACATAATCAAAATATAATACCTTTCATTGTAAAGTACTTCTTCAACTGCGTGTAATATAGATTGCGTGGACAAAGTTTTAATATCCAAGTATATGCCAACACCTTTAGCTACTAATATTCTTGTGTTGGATTTTTGATCTCCAAAGAAAGGCATTACGATCATTGGTATGCCTTTCCAAATAGCTTCCTGCGTACTCAGAAGACCACCATGTGTCCAGATTACTTTTACATTTTTATGAGCTAAACACATAAAGGCATATTATAATAAATATTAACTCTTAACTGTGGAAATCTCACATTGATACAAACATTTTATTAGCTATATATGTCCGGATTAAACTAATGTGGTAAACTTTTTAATCAACAATTTTGTTGCCTGTACATCATTTTTAAACAAAAAGCGAGTTGTTCTTATTGTAATAAAAATTACTCTCTTATTATAAAGAGATTATAATATGCATATAACTGTAATAACTAAAAACTGAAATTGTCTTATAATAGATGCAAAAAAATATAAAATAAACTAAAATTGTTTAGACATTACTGCGAGGTAACTATATGAACCTAATACAACAAAAATTGATTTTTTTATACTATAGTTATTTTTAAAATGTATACTCCGTCCAATAAGAGACTAAGAGTAGGTCGGACGAAAACTCGTTCGCCTCGCGCGCAGGTCTCCGCCCACAGAACATCTATTTATATATACGGTACACCACGCTCTAGAGACTTTACCCCCCACTTTGCCCGCCTATGCGCAGAACCACTCTCAATCTCTCGTTGGACGGAGTATAGTTGTGCTGTTAGTCAATAACCAATCTATCCACAAAATATTTATACATATATGCGATGTTTTCGTGTATGTCTATCGCGATATTTTAATAAAACACTATGTAATTAAAGTAACAATTCAAACCGGTATTACGTAAAAGTAAGTAATTCTCATAATCATAAATCTCGTTTTTCTCAAAGCAGTTTTTAAGAGAATGATATCTATTGTATTAATGTATCTAATACTCAAATTTTATAGATATCCTTATTTAACAACAAGGATCTTTATTAACATAAAGAGAGCTAAAACTTGTTTAAAAGAATTGTTTACGTTGAAAACAAATATACGAAAAGCAATAGCTACTTAAACAAATGTTATGTAGAAATATGTGTCTCATGTTTCTCGTGAATTCATAGAAACTGTGAAACGTACATAAAACTTCGCTCTGAAGCATCCATTTTATAACCATTACATTTTCCGGTATCTCAAATGGCACTTCAATATCTAACTTCCACAGCACTCGCTGCTTCAGTTTCGACAGAGCCAGTATAACAGTTTTAACCGTATCTAAATTGAAATGTTTCCATTTCACATTCGTTCCTAACGATATTACGATGGCTCCATTCTTTGCTCCGTCAAGAAATATGCGCACATCCTGCAAAATAATGATGAACTAAATATTATAATAATATACAAAAATATGTATCTTAATGACGAAATATAATCGTAGGTAACTGATACATTTTAAACGGATTATATCTAAGCAGAAATTATATTATTGTTTAAATAAGATTCA
Organism: Temnothorax nylanderi; assembly: GCF_030848795.1. NCBI lineage: Eukaryota > Metazoa > Arthropoda > Insecta > Hymenoptera > Formicidae > Temnothorax > Temnothorax nylanderi. Next base: position 59,913 of record NW_027249825.1, read on the forward strand.
CACGACATTTTTTACAAGTCATCGTTATAAATAGAATATTATGATAAGAAATATTTTTATGTTTGTAAATTTAGCAATTGTCCGTGAAATAATTACCTTCTGCTTACAATTCATTGATTATTATAAAAATTAATTAATATTTAATTAATAATAGAAATTATATTACAACATGGGATTGCAATTTATTCAATTATATAGATATTGAAAATATAGCATATTTAAATGTATTTTTGGTAATTATTCGGAATAGGACCTTTTCCGAATTTTGATTTTTTTTGCGGCTTTCTTGATAAAAATCTTTGTTGTGACTCCGACAGTGATAATCAATCGGGGGAGCCCGAAAAATATGTATCCTACCTATTTTTTTACGTACTTTTCTTTTTTAAGTATTTTTCAACTCTTCACGCAAACGTTCAATTTTCTTTTACTTGAAAGTACACATGTAAGCGGGGGAGGGGCTACCGCCCCTCCCCCGCAGGCAGGGGCGAGTGGGGGTGGACCTCGGTTCGCGTGGAAAGTTGAAAATCTGAACCGTACAATGATAGATCTCGTGTGAATCTATTGTATTCACACATATATACTTTTCTATCCACACAACAATTGGATTGGGTTAGGTTAATTTTTTTGGAGGTGGAGCCCCCCGCAGGGAGGCGGAACCTACTGCCTCCACGCATACACTTTCCGCGCGAAACGAGATGCCACATAGGTTTACAATTTTCTACGCGTGAAAAGTTTACGCATGTACTTTACAAAGCACACTATTACTATACGTTTACGCGAGCGTTACTTCTGTAGTAACTTACGATAATTCCTTCGCGTAAACGGGATTTTGTAGTAACTTACGATAATTTATTCCGCGTAAACGAGTGAATTATCGTAAGTTACTACAGAAGTAACGCTCGCGTAAACGTAGTATATGTGTCTAGTTTAACGGTAGTGGAGCCCTCCGCAGGGAGGCGGAACCTACTGCCTCCACGTAGAGTCCTTCTAATAAGAGTCGCGACACGGAGCTGCAACTTTTGATTGATTCGCATTTTCGGCAAAAACACGAGAAACAGAAAGAGAAAGAGAAAGAGATATAAGAGAGAAAGAGAAAGCGATATGAATATATATTGCTTGTATATCGCTTTCTCTTGAGGGACTCTATCTCCACGCATACACTTTCCACGCGAAACGAAGTGCCTCATGAATTTACAACTTTCCACGCGTGTAAGTAAAAAAATTGTAAAAAAATAGGTAGGGTACATATTTTTCGGGCTCCCCCGATTGATTATCACTGTCGGAGTCACAACAAAGATTTTTATCAAGAGAGCCGCAAAAAATATCAAATTTCGGAAAACGCCCTTTTCCGAATAATTTTTTTAAATATTAATTTCTACACAGCACCCATGTCTAAAAAACGTCTTTACGTTTTATATGTATATGTTACGGGCAAAGTCCGCATGGTGTGCAGTGTCGGCATTGCCCGGGCAATGTCAGCATTGCACAACGCGACTGGGCAAAGTAGTTTATTAGCGGACATTGCCCGGTTTGATGTGGGCAAAGTTAACACTGCCCATCCAGCGATGGCAATGTCAGCAACGATTATCACATTGCGGACTTTGCTCGGTTCCAAGTGGGCAATATCGACAATGCTAAATCTCCGTGGGCTAAGCTGCGCTAAATGTCCGTTTATTTAGCGCAGCTTAGTCCATGGAGATTTAGCATTGTCGACATTGCCCGCGGAGTCCGTAGTAGTCTAGGTTTCTCAATTTTTGGGACAGATATTTATGTAATAAAATTATTAGGTGCAAATTTAACAGTATTTATTAGAATATAGGGTAATTGTATAGATGGGGGGATCACCTTGGATGACCTTGATATTTTAGTATGTTGTCAAGGTCATCCTCCTGAGTGGCCTTTAGAAGGTTTTAGCCCGCGCTCGTTATTCGTTAAAAAGTTATCAACAAAAAAAGTTTGGAAAATATAGCAGCTATTTTGAGTATTGAAAGGCATAAATGACTAATATATATGTCGAAATAGTTCACACATACACTTTTTTTTGTTTAGTTTTTGTTTAGTTTTGTTTAGTTTAGTGACGCGCTTTAAACAGTTAAATACTGTTAAAGCGCGTCATCTAACCTATGTAGATTAGTGACGCGCTTTAAACAGTTAAATACTACCTACATAGGTTAGATGACGCGCTTTAACAGTATTTAACTGTTTAAAGCGCGTCACTAATCTACATAGGTTAGATGACGCGCTTTAAAAGTATTTAACTGTTTAAAGCGCGTCACTAATCCACATAGGTTAGATGACGCGCTTTAACAGTATTTAACTGTTTAAAGCGCGTCACTAAACTAAACAAAACTGAACAAAAACTAAACAAAAAAAGTAGCCCACGGAGATTTAGCATTGTCGACATTGCCTACTTGGAACCGAGCAAAGTCCGCAATGTGATAATCGTTGCTGACATTGCCATCGCTGGATGGGCAGTGTTAACTTTGCCCACATCAAACCGGGCAATGTCCGCTAATAAACTACTTTGCCCAGTCGCGTTGTGCAATACTGACATTGCCCGGGCAATGCCAACACTGCACACCATGCGGACTTTGCCCGTAACATATATAACCAACCAGACAGCGTGCACATCTAGGTTGGTTATGCTTATATTATATAAGAAATAAACGCTTGAAAAAACTGTTATAAATTTGAAGCTATATAAGAAATTATTGATTCAATAAGAACAAGATTATATACATTCTTGATTTAATTATTTATTCAGATTGTTACTAATTAGACCAGTATTTGTTATGATAGAATAGAATAGAACGGAACAATCTGTGCAACACAAGAAAGAATGATAAGTCCTAGTTCGAGAATCTACGAATACTTAATATACAGAGTATTGAAAAAAGTAATACCAAATTTTAGGAGTATGTAGTACTCACGAAAACGAACCGAAAAGTCTTAGTAAGCATTATTCCAAATAGTGACAGTTGACGTAGTTCTACGTTGTTGCTTGCGGCACAGTTGTTACTGTGCCCGTTTTTTTTAGCTCATAAATTTTTCTCTATAAGAAATTTCTTAAATTATTAGCATATAATTCTATGAATTTTATGCTATTATTCTATGAATTTTATGAAGTTCTAACATTTCTAACAAAAAGAAGATACTTAAATGAGGTCTCCGATTCATTCAAATTTTAATATACTTAAGAAAATCGGTTAAATTGCAGGACCATTTAACTCACATTGAAAGCTTTCAAAAACACTATAATAAAGTATATTTTCCTTTAATACTTTTCGAGAAATATTCAACGTATTAGAACATTCTGAACACATGGCCATATCAAGAAAATCGGTTATAAACAAAATAAATTGCAAGAACATTTAGCTCACATCGAGAGCTTTAAAAATTCCTTTAATACTTTTCGAGAAATATTAGTGTTGCATGTTTTCGTTGCAAGAAAGTATAAATGTCTTGCAGAAATCGGTAACCCCTTCCCCGATTCTCGCCAAAGTAAATGCCAACCTTCCTTTAATGATATTCTATATAAGATTACATGTATAACTTCACTTTTTTTAGACATAAATCGGTAACTCCTTCAACGATTGACGCCAAATTCAATACCGGTACTTTAATGAGGTCTCCGATACATTGAAATTTTAATATACTTAAGAAATAAATTAGTAGTTTTTTCATTGTGAACCGATTTTCATGAAACCAGTACTAAAATTTTTCCAAAAAACAAAGCTAAATCGTAAAAAAAAATTAAACCCATCGTTGTTATCCTCCAAAAATTAGAATTTTGGAATCGGACTCAGCGTTTTAGAACATTCTGAACACATTGGCATATCAAAAAAATCGGTTATAAAAAACCACCCAAATAAATTGCAGGAGCATTTAACTCACATTGAGAGCTTTCAAAAACACTATAATAAAGTACATTTTCCTTTAATACTTTTCGAGAAATATTCCACGTATTAGAACATTTTGAGCACATTGCCATATCAAGAAAATCGGTTATAAAAAATTTCAGTACCGGTTTCCAAAAAATCGGAAACGAAAAATTATACATATCATGGCGATCCCCGAAAAATTCTACTTTCTATATAATTCTTTAAAATTCGGTCCGTCTCTGAAAAATTAGAAAAAATTTTGCACCGGTTTCAAGAAAATCGGTCTGTTAATGAATGAGTAGCTCGCTATCGGACATTAGATACTTATTATTTCCCGAAAAATTACGTATTATTTCTCAAAAAATTAGACAAATTTCGGTACCGGTTTCCAAAAAATCGGAAACGAAAAATTATACACATTATGGCAATCCCCGGTAAATATATATGTTACCCCTACTTTCTATATAATTCTTTAAAATTTGATCCGTCCCCGAAAAATTGGAAAAATTACGCAACCGGTTTTCAAAAAATCGGTAACGAAAAATTAACCCCACTGCCGCCATTCCCGGAAAATTCTACCCCTGTTTCATATATAATTCTTTAAAATTCAGTCTATTAACGAATGAGTAGTTCGCGGTCAGACAGACAGACAGACATACAGACAGACGTCAGGTTCTTATAATAACTGCCATATTAAGAAAATCGGTTATAAAAACCACCAAAATAAATTGCAGGAACATTTAGCTCACATCGAGAGCTTTCAAAAACACTATAATAAAGTATATTTTCAATTAATACTTTTCGAGAAATATTAGTGTTGCATGTTTTCGTTGCAGAAAACGTTGCAAGAAAACGTTGCAGTCGTGCACCCGAAGTTACCCCCCCCCCTCCGGGAAAAAGACGTAGTTCTACGTCAAAACCATTTATTTCCGAGCAATAAAGCATTTTCTACAACAGACGTTCGATGTGCTGATGTGCTCTCTGTTCATTTCAACACTTTCTCATTGGAAATCTAATACGTTCAAAAATTCCAGGTTTATTTCATATTTGTTGACAAGAGTTTTCAATTTTATGTATCAGTTCATCCTAATGTGTCAACTGATGTGGCGTATACCATGTTCTATAAATATCCCCATAAATAGAAGCCTAACAGATTTAATTGCTTAAATGTTGTCTAACAATCATGAGGAAATGCGCAAAGACACCACCGTGCATGATTCAAACCACATTTGTTGTCTACGTAAAAGAGGAATATCTTCCAAAAGTTCGACAATGTATATTATTCGTCAACCTTAGAAGCTTGTGAAGGAGTATACGAGCGGTCGCGTGTAAATACGTTATTGAATGCATACTCGTAAAACGAACAGAATACATCGAATATTTTATAACTAAAAAATAAATGGTTTTTGGAGTAATGTTTATTAAAACTTTTTGGTTTGTTTTCACGAGTACTACATACTCTTAGGTAACATTTCTTTAAGCACCCTATATAATACATGATATATATAATACATAACCCACACAGAACATAATATTTAATAGATATCTGCATATCCATATAACGTCCATATTTATGGGTGGATATTTAATAGATAATGTGGGGTAGGATATCAGGTGAAGATGCGTCGGTTCCCACAATAACGATTCTTTTAGTTAGATATAATCTCGCTATGTTTATTCATGCTCTACATACATATAAAATACTTCTTCGATGTGTACGAATAGGTGGTCGTGTGTGGTAGTGTAGGATATTAATGTGTAGTGTATAATTCTCATTATATGTCTTTAAATAGCTCTTTGATTAAGGACCTCTTCTTCTTGGAAAGATTCCTCCGGGGAATAAAAAGATTCCGTCCGGGAGTCCCTGGCTTGCCCCTTGGAGTAGAAGATACAGGTCGTGGAGGAGTCTTAAAGACGTGGTCCGTCTGTGTTGCCACAGAATTCCCAGGATCGCTCGGATTAGGTAGATGCCGGATGCACGGTACTCGGGTTGGTAGATTGATAAGGTGTAGCTTCCACGGTAGGAAAGTCTCCACCTTGGAGATCGGGAATGGATCCTTCGTCTTGGTCTCAGGAACCGGAATGGTAACCGGGGTAAGCTTCCACTTCGTCTTGGTCTCAGGAACCGGGATGGTAATCGGGATAAGCTTCCACGGTAGAAAAGTCTTCACCTTGGAGATCAGGATTGGACCCTCCGACTTATCCTCAGGATCAGGAATCGGAACCGGGATCGGACTTGGAGAAGGCAGCGCCTTGGTCTCCACCGGATTCGGTGTTGCCCGACGGACTGGGTCACTATGACCCCGAAAACCTTTCCGCGGCAGGGTGTCTGTCGACTCTTACCGAAGAGAGTTATTGCCCTGCAATGCAGGTGTAAACGAAGGCCCCGGAAGGAGCACGCTCCGTATCAAAAGAGGGTTGTGTCAGGGGCCCTGGTAGTGAGCACACCCTGACTGGCGTTCTCGAAGATCGCTGGAGAAGCCCCGCTGAGCTGCCCTTGATATAGGGGTCGATGTCGAATCTTCCTTACGAGAGAATTTGCTGGCGATGCGCCGCGTAGCGGGCGCGCGCCGAACCTTCTCGCTGATCGATACCGTGCTGCCGCCCGCGCCGCGCGCCTTCCGTCATACCGCCCGTGTTGCGTGCGTACCGTCGCGCGTTCGTGGCGGACAGCTGACCGCCACAGATATCTATTAAATGTAAAAATATCCATATCTCTCAAATAGCCACTAGGGATATCCATTAAATATCCACGTGTTATCCACATATCCATACCCAGACAGCACAGAATATCCTATGGATGTCCGTTTTATGTCCATTTCTTGTCGGGATGTCCATGGACCTTATAAAGATATCCATAGGATATACATTTGTGGACACTCTAGGAATATCCCAAAATGGACAAGTTTGTATGTCCATATGCTATCCTTATTTGTACTCGCTCTTTCTATGCCAACGCCATCTGCATGTAATTCCGATCCCGATCTCTTTCTTTTTCCTTCTATGGCCGGGCAGGCCGGAATCTCACGTCGATCACGTCGAAAATTATACATTATTTATATCAAAGGTAATCCTTTTTCTTTTTTTACATCTAAAAATTGTATTGTGTGCTATTGGCTTTATATCATTATAATGATACGTAAGAGTTAGATCCTTTTAACCTATTAAAATTTATATATATGCAGTTTCCACAATCAAGATCGAATAACCTCAATCATGGCATAATTGTTTACACGAGCGTTACTTCTATAGTAACTATTACGATAATTTCTTCGCGTAAACAGGATTTTATAGTAAACTTATAATTCACTCCGAGTAAATGAGTGAATTACTATAGAAGTAATCTCATTTTTTATTACATATTCTTGTAGCCCTTGTCGAGACGTTTTCAAAACACTATAATGAAGCTCTCTTTCATTAAGGACTTCCTGAGATATTTTAAATTTTGTTATGCTACTATTAATATAAAATACTAGATTTTTCGCTCGCGCTTCGCGAATGAAACCTCCAATTTTCAACCCCATAGTAGCCATCCCCATAAAATTAATAATCTTTTGGTACCAGTTTTATCAAGATCAGCAACAAAAAATTAGAAAAATTTTGGCACTGGTTTCAAGAAAAGACAGACAGAAGACGGTACTTATATATATAGATGAAATATCTCGTAAAATATTCATTTTTTGATGATGTTACGTCCAACCCCGGGAATAGAGTAAGAAAACTGGGAAGCGAAGGAAAGGCTATCCAGTGGAGCAGGGGTACGGAAGGACGCAACCAGATGCTTAATAATGTTGCTCGCAGGTACACGCTCTGCGGCGCGTGGCGCGAGCCGAACGCACTTTTATGACTCAGGAAGGGTCAACGTGCGTAGGGACGCTAGGACGCCTTCCGTGAGCGGTGCGATCGTAGGTCCTCTTTCGAGTCAGGGAATTCAATCCCTTTAACTCAGGATCGGACCTTGTGCGATTTCGAGAAGTGGAGGTGTAGCGGGTGAGGTCTTAGATTATAAATAAATGGAAATTTACATTTAACATAAATAAAAACATTTATTATACATTCAAGTTAAGGGAACTGTATTACAATAGATGCGAACCAGGCAAATTAAACGGGAGATTGAAAACATTTAAGATATATTTAGCGATAGAGTGTATGTAAATGTGTGTAGTCTTCGCGGGTGATACATTGGTGCGGGGATGATCGGGCAGGATCTTTGAAGAGGAAACCTATTCAATGCACATCCTGCCCGCTATTATTACAATTAGGTTAGGATTGGAATTACATGAATTTAGCTAAGTGTGGTGTATATGTGTATTTGGAACTAAATTAAGTCGTAATTAAGAATAAAATATAAAGAAATGTTTGCGGGGTGAAAACAAAGGGACAAGAATTTATGCATGAAAAATGATTGTTAATCTAAGGTGACTATTTCGGGATCGACCATTTCCTCGAGAATGTCAATGGTCGAGGCAGTTGACGGCGTGGAGGATGGTGGTGTGGAAAGTTCCCCGGGGCGAACCGGGGAATATGAAGGTTCGAGCAGAGAGGCAGGATCGGGTGTATCGGGGACCACGCGATAAGGAGCCACGCGACAAACAGGGCGAATCGGGGAACAGGAGGGTTCGAACAGGGGCGAGGAGTCGGCAGTATCGGGAATCACGCGGTATGAAAGGGGGCGAGAAGGCGAATTAGGGGGAGGCGGCGATTGCGGCTCCTCCGGGTGAGCGGGTGGAGGCGGTGGAGTGGCGAGACGCGGAGGATCGGCGTTGATTTGTTCCTCCCTTCGCGCCCGCTTATTCCGCCGATTCCTCTCGTGTTTCGCGGCGTTTTTTGACCTCTTGCGGGTGGGACCGCCCGAATCCACTACAAGTTAGCGGATTGTTAAATATTAAGTTCGTTAATTTCGGGAAAGTCACCTCGGGTCTTGGAGATTAAAGGAATCAACAGAATACCTTGAGTCCACTGACAAGTCAGCTAACTCGAATTAATAGAGAGAAAGATTATTCCAAGTCCACCGATAAATCGGCTAATCTCGAAACAATAGAAGATTATCCCGAGTCCACCGATAAATCGGCTAATCCCGAAACAATAAAAGGATTATCCCGAGTCCACCGATAAATCGGCTAATCCCGAAACAATAAAAGGATTATCCCGAGTCCACCGATAAATCGGCTAATCTCGAAACAATAGAAAGATTATCCCGGGTCCACCGATGAATCGGCTAATCCCGAAACAATAAAGAAAGATTACTCCGAATCCGCTGATAATTCAGCTAACTCGGAAGTAATAGGGAGAGAAGATTACTCCGAGTCCGCCAAAATAATCAGCTAACTCGGAAGTAATGAGAAATCAAAAGGGACTAGAGGATTTGGAGGAACATGTACCCGAGAGACTTTCCGAACACAAGAAAATAAAAGTAATGAAAGAAGTGTATATACGACTTACTACTTGGCGCTGATCAAGTTGCAGTAGAATAGCTGGATCTGATGATTCCCGGCTCCTCGGTGAGCACTCGTAATTTTAGCGCGCACAACTTAATTTGGAGCTGCGGAGACTAAGGCTTACACTCGAAGGGACCGAGGTTCTAGCGACAAGTCAGAAGTTCGAGAAGAGGAGCTGAACTCAGAGAGAGAGTCCCGTGATGTCGCGATTTATATAGGAAAGTTCCAAGGATGGAAAGGGTGGATTTTGTTGTGGGAGGTGTCTGGTTTTCGTTTTGGGAACTTCTGTTTGGTGGGATGCTTCTAATTATTGTTTAAGGGATTTCTTATTGGGCGAGATGTTTCTCACCCAAGAGGCAGATCTTAAGTTTTCGCCTATCCTAGAAAGCTAGAGACGGTTATCGATTTTTCCGGTTTTCCATTGGTGAGTCCCCTCGTAAGGCCCCCACTGTCTTGTTGGGGGTGCAACCCATCGCCTCTTCCAGTGACTCATTTGTTTTTGACTATCGCCGATTTCTCTTTTATTAGGGTCCCTTATTTATCTTGCGACCCTGCTCGAATTACTGACAGACGACGTATATCCTTCTAATCTTAATTGCATTTTTATTGCAGACTTCCGCCACGTGCTCTTACAAGATTTCCAAAAGCACGTTTTAAATCTCGTTTCTGTTTGTCGGAAATTTGAGCTAGTCGCGCCATGCAATAAAGATCCTAAGCAGACTCCGTCTGGGATTAAGGGCCCCTTTTGCGCGTCGTGTCGCCGGGTTTATAGTTATGGGCTAGACAAAGTTGATAAAAACCCGATCACCCATGTCCCGTCTGTCAGTAGTTTGTCATCTGGAAGGTTGCTTTTAGTTGCCCAAGCAAATAGGTATTTTGGTCATAAAAAAAAGAAATGTGAGGAGCCTCACTCGCCGATCGATAACCGTCCGTGCTCAGTTTACCTATCATAATCTTAAGACCTATCTTAGGCCCATAGGAATTTCCGCGAAAAAGGGAAATCGTGGAGTTCGCAGGACGTAACAATGACTTTATCTTAATATTCAATTCAATTCAAGTCTTTATTTCACTCCCCTTTCGGGGTTGGAAAGGCGTTTTTCCAGTAAAACGTTCCCAAAACCTTTACAAACTCTGCCATACAAATAGTTCTCTTCCATACAATCATTGGCGTTTTTCAGGGACGTACCCAACCCTTTACAAAATATTTCCCCTTCAATCCTGGCCATTGGGCGACCTCACATGCTAACTAGTACCCACCCTCCCTTTCCCTTAATGCTCCGCGGCCTTCTCTTCCGTGACTTCCTTTCCTTCTCGTCTTATTCCTTCCATAATTCCTTGCCCTATCTCTCTTAGTTCCTTAAATCCT
>NW_027249826.1:0-70383 GCF_030848795.1 Temnothorax nylanderi
AAACAAACTGCAAACATTGCAGTTGGTCTATTGACACATTTGATGGAAGAATGCAATTTGAAGATCAATTAAACATTCATCAGGCTAAGTGTCGTAATATAAACGAGCACTTTGAATCTGATGGAGGAACTGGTCATTATAACGTAGATGCAACGATACAACAACCTGTAACTGCAGAAAATTATGCGTCCACAAGTTTTCATAATGATAGACATGAGCGAGATTCTGAAAATCAAGAAGATCAGCAAAGGTAAATGTCACAAATATTAGTATTTTTCTTTAGTAATTAAGGCAAAACTTCCGAAAACATCCGTGCTCCAATTTAGGTCAAACTTTGTAAATAGGTTCCTTTTAGATAAATAAAAAAGACATATACCAAAAATATTTTAAAAATTGCTTAATTTTTGAGTCGCGAAAAATCCTTTTGGTATATGTCTTTTTTATCTAAAAGGAACATATTCACAAAGTTTCACCTAAATCGCAACACGGACGTTTTCGGAAAAATAGCCGTAATTAATATATTTTATTATATATTCTAGTATAACTAACATTAAAAAATTACATATTTAACATTTAAAAATAACAAATTATATAAATTTGAATACAATATTTAACGTATCATTTTATAAATTATTATAACTACTTGAGTTAAATAAAATTATAACAATTCTAAACAATTTTTTATCAATTTCTGTTAACTCAGATATACTGTTATTTATATATTATCTACATATTCAGTAATCGGTATAAATACTTTCATAAACGAGTAACTGCGCAGGTATTATGGAATCTAAATAGTAATTTTATAGATATTCCATTTTAAGAAAGATAAATAATATAAGTCACAGTTTTGGTTTAATAATCAAATAATATACATGAGAGCAATATCATTGTAATTCTAATGACATTCGTACTCTTTCAATTTTTAATTACTTTGTGTGTAAATATATAGATTTACTCATAGCGGACAACAAGGATCTAGGATGCCTTGCGAAATCTGGAAGCCATATGACATGTAACACCAGCAACTGTTGTGATTTGGATAATGGAATATATCAAACAAGCGCATTTGACGAATAATTAGTAATATCGCTTTACGTTACGTAACAACAAAATGCCATCTCTTATTAATTAGACATTAACTTCTTGTATAAATGTATAATTTACTAATCGTTTTAATAATTACTTACTAGTAAATCTGATATCGCCGTGTAACTGAGCTCTCATTACATGCTCTTTTATAGTCTTTATATTAATATGTAAATTTATTCATGTACTGTATAACGTCGTATGTAATGTACACATTTGTATTAGAGTTATAATTTGTACACACAAAGTAGAATTGTGAAACATATCCGGATACTAAAATATAGAAATTATTCGAAATAGTTATTTTATTGTTAGTCAAATTCTAGCGTTCAAATTATTTGAATAATTCTAGTATTAATAATCTAATTTTATAATCCAGATTGTATTTATAATTCTAATCAACATATAGTATTGATTCTATGCAAAATAAATTACTATAAAATTTTTATAAATAATTTTTCCGGTTATATTAAATATTATTGTAATGTAATTATTACGAAGTTGACACACGGTTAGATATTTTGTTTGTACTTGTTCAGAAATTGATAAATGGAAATAAACACCGTAAGATAGATAATGTAAAATGACACATTTTTGTTAATAAAGTGATAGACATTTGTGAAAAAATAACGGTTTACAAATCTGTTTGATCCACAATTCGTCAAAGATTATATTAATTGATCATAATATATGATATACCTACATATTCTCCTTATCTCTGTTATGAATTACCTTTATTTTTTATATTAATCGTCGAAGAATCAATCGTTCTAAACAAATAATACTCTATGAATAATTAAAAATTTTAATGTGCGGGTCTATTCTAACATTAGCAATCGTTCTTTATAATTGATACCTCATGAACTTAGAATTAAATTTGCTAATATTAATCATAAGATTTATAAAATTAATTTATTAATATATACATTCTCTACATGCAATGAACAAATTAATAATTTTGTAATAATTATGGCAATTAATAAGTGATGTAACAACATAATTTGTACGATACTGTAAAGTGAATGTACGAAATTAATACAAAATTATGTATGAGAGATCGTTATTAAATTTGCTGCAAGTAATCATCAATTAATTTGTTTTGTTACTGATTTTCTCACTTTAATTATCTTCTCAGATCTTATAAAATGTTATATTACTTGATATAAATCTCTCACATAATTGATTAAGACTAATTTATATATATATATATAAAAAGCTTTTCTGTTTCGTGATAAAATATTTATTCAATTTCATGTTATATTACTTGCAAGTAATATAAAACGAACACATAATAAACATGCACATGGATTGGCTATGAAAAATGTAGAAACAAAATGGACATATTATACATATGATAAAATAAATATAATTCATATTCATTTCTTTAATAAAATAAACTTGTTAGAATATATGCAACAGGAAGATAATTTCTGCCCCTTTCGGGTTTATATACATATTGAAAAAGATTTCTAAGTATTGCTTTGTTGAATTATTTGTACAATATTTAATCCTGATAGAGATAAAAGGGCTCGAGAGAAATCCCATTTTAAAGATCCCATCTTAAAATCTTATATTTGAGAGGAGGATGAGAGAAAAAATAAAGTAATATACTTATTAACTAGTGAATATCGGCTGCCTTTCCTTGTCATACTTATATCAATTTATTTTTATTTTATTTATATGCAATACATATGTGAATACGTTGATCCAATCTCCATCGTTCAAGGAATGTGAATTACCATGAAGATACTTTATAACTTTATATAAAAATGACACTATTTTATTTACTACAGTTTTATTTCATATTTTTTTCTTATACCTTATGTTTCACTATTTGTCTAAATAATGATTTCAAAAATTTAACTACTTACATAATGTTCGAAACGTTAAAAGTTAGAGTCTTAATCATAATCTGTATATTAAATTATAAATAAGCATCTCTAAATATGAAATATTAGAAGCTATTTCTAAATTACTAATATCAATATTTTAACATATACTAAATTTTTAAACTAATATCGTACTTTGTATTAAAATTGTCAAATTATATTAATAGTCTGTATCCTCATGGTATTCTTAATTGCGTTGCCTGAAAAGACGAGAAGTGTAAAAGACGTTCCTACCAGATTTAACAGTAATATATCTGTCGTGCAAAAATCGTTCTCGCACATAATAAATCGACAAATAAATACATGATTTCCAGGATTAAATATATATAAATATCTATTTTATTCCAGCCCATCCATCTTAAAGTAAGGAATCTATGATATTTTATATTTGTAATATACGTTCTTGTAACATTTGATACATATATCTGCATACACATATCTATATCTCGTACAGCTATTTTTCACGGATTCATTATTTCGATTTATAAGACAAACGTTAACTTCTCACTCACCAATATGCAGTAACGGAGTTGTAACGCTACATCGACCTGCAACACACAAAGACAAAATCCGCTCGAATGACGCACAAAGACACAAAGACAAATTAGCGCTCGAATGACGCACAATTAACATAAAAAAGAACCTAATAATTTTACATAAAGTACACGAATATGCTTATTCGTCTCTTAAAGGTAAGTAGCAGGAATAAAAGATTATATAATTTCCGCGAAGAAATCTTTTCCGTAAACTTTCGTACAAAGTCCACAGACAAAAGTTTCCCTTTTTATTACTTATACAAATTATTCAGGTGCACTTGTACGAATCGTTCGACCAGGCGATTTACAAATAAACGAAAGAAGAAAATTAAAAATTAATTCCGAAGTGAAGTTAACGAGCAATATGTAAATAATGATATTCACCATAGGGTTGCTCCGCCGTCGCCCGATGCCTCCCAGGCCGCCACCTCCTCTCTCAGGTCCCACCATTTCGCACTAGCACAACGCAAATTCGACTTATGTACGTTCGACGCGACACTCGCGAAAGAGAGGCTAATTACGATCGCGCGTGCTAATTACCGAAGTAACGCGCGACACTTTACATACTCCCGGCGTTAATCGACGCGGGCTTTACTACACCACAACGTAACGAGAGAGACACGATCCGCTCGACATCGACGACGTTACACGAAGTGGCGCGAACGTTATGCCGGGAAACGGGAAGCGGGTAGGACTGAACGGAGAATCGCGGATCGCGGAGCCAACTTCACGCGTCACTCGTTCAGTCTCGCGAGAAAAAAGTACACGTACGAGGATATACGCACGAATTAAGATTCAATCGTTAGAATCACCAGCGACGCCGGCCGCGGCGCACGAAAGTACGCGGCAGATACCGGCCGGCTATATTTCCTCGCGAAATACTCATTTCAACGAGCCACCGACGCACGAGTGCCGAGTCTACACCACACGATTATCAAATCCCGGTATCGAGTTCACTACAAGTTGCACGCACCGTAACAATCACCGTGAAACATCGTCGTGACGACCACCGGCGCGAGCTCGATCCGCTGCGTGTCCGCGACGTTCCGCCAATGAACAATCATGGCGCCTGCGCCGTTTTCCAGTACTACGCGAGTCAGAGCAGCGACGCAGTTTGAACCTCGATATCACTCGCGCGATGTACGAGATGTATCTCGATTGAATAAATCGCGTAAGTCCACACGGAAACTACTCGCACGTTAATAAGCTATCGACACTTTCACAGTTCTTCCTTTGTTCAGTTCACGTCGTCGAAGGAGCAGCGATCGCGAGAGAAAGGCCGCGATTCGCGGGCCGATTCTCGTATATCATCTCAAGTAAAATATCTGCTCCAGAAAACAAGAACGACATAGCATCTACGGGATCGAGGAGCTCGATAGTGCGGCCGTGGCATCGTTTAATTGCGAGAGAATGATCGCGCATATCTTCCCGTGGCACTCGTCTCAGCGCTGCGGCTCGAAAGATGATGCGAAGAATGCGAGGGACGGAACGTCCTCTGCCCCGGCGCGCCTCGCGCGGTTACGTCACGGCCTACCCAGCCTAGACTGCGTTCGGAAACGTCACCCGGGTACACACAGGTACACTCCCTTCTCCTTCTAACTTACTGAGGTAGAAAGAGAAGGGAGTATACTCGTGTGCACTCGGGTGACGTTTCCGAACGCAGCCCTACGCGGCACGACGCACGCGGCCGCGCCGATTCAAAAATACCGAAAACGAATAGATCAACGATAAGAGAACCACGTATGCCGAATCTTTCGTTGACTTTCACAGGTTTAACTGGCCGTATTCTGCGTTTTGTCTCAATAGTCGACGTCGCGTAGCTGTCTCTCGAAATGCGAGTGTTGTATGCTTGTGCGAACAATTAGTAATCATTAGTCTGGATTAATTAACTTCCACAATCAGTAATCGAGGGGTATCGAGGCGATGGTGGCTGTTTAATCGGAGCAGATATTTTTGCAAGATTTATCTATATTTAAGGAAAAATAATAACTGTACAAATATATAAAAGAACTTTATCTATAATTTTACATACGTATTCCAGTATATGTGTATATTTTAATAATGTATATTTTATATACATGCATATTCGGGAATCGAGGAATGGAAATTACAATTCTAACTATTATTTTGCCGCGATAGATATTTTGCACAAAACCTTTCGTTAACGTTGCTTAAATAAGTATAGATATGTATAGAATTTTGCGCTAAAATTTGGGAGAGTTCTGTTTATAATTTCATGTACCGTATATTGCGAGAAAAATTTGGAAAATTAAAATACACGCATGTATATAAAATATATATTAAAAAATAAATTAGAATTCGCAGGTAAAATTATAAACTAAATTCTTTTTTTAAATATTTGTATAATTAATATATATTTCTTGAAGATAAAATTACAAATAGAATTCTTTTATATTTACACGATTCTCGCATAGCACTTTAAACTTTTTACTGATTTTAATGCAGTTTCATGTACCGTATATTGCGAGAAATTTAGAAAATTCAAATATATATAAAATATATATCTATATTAAAATACACACGTACATTGGAATACGCATGAAAATTATGAACAAAATTCTTTTATATTTGTATAATTATTATATTTCTTAAATATAAAACTATAAGCGGAATTATTTTGTACAATTATTATATTTCTCTTATAAATATATAAAATAATAAGCAGAATTCTTTTATACTTGCACAATTCTCACATCGCACTTTGAATTTTTTTACTGATTCTAATGCATTTACGTCTGTCACTCATAGCGCGGATTAATCATAACTCGCAAACTAGCGCGGGCTCGACATTAGGACTTTCAATTCTAATTAAAAAGTTCGTATACGATGATTACAATGAAGAAAAGAAAGAGAGAATGAGAAACTTTGTATATATTAATAATAAGTAATCGTAACCCACTTTAACAAAATCAGACTCCCAGAATTATACAATGCAAATTGTTGTTGATCGACTCGTAACGGTCGATTAATAAAATTCATTTTTTTTTTTCAGTACTTCATAATCGTATTCCTGCTGTTTGTGACTATTTATTATCTTTGTTGTTACAATATGCCAATTTTATTTTTCTAATCTTTCGTAGCCTATTTATTTATATTTATCAATAATTTCCACTACTTTATGTTACTTGAAACAAAATAAAATGTATGTATGTTAAATGAAAATATATCTTCACGAACGGAAGAATCACTGATGTAAATTGTTTAAAAATTAATTTATTCAATTGTACATATAAAACTATATTTTTCTTCATTTTCACTCTTTTTCTCTTCTTTTGAGGGTCATTATCAAAATAGGTAATTGTGGAGAGGTAATAAATAATGTTGTAACACACTTATGCCGGATTTATTATTTACATAATTATTTCTATCGCTTTTTTAATTATCAAATAAAAATGCTGATAGTCTTGAAATCTTGAATTATACACAATAACAATAATCGTGATGATAGATTTAATGACTTTTTTGAAATTCGTGGCCAAGGAGAAGCTGCTACTCTTGCTGCGATTACACATCCACAATTTAAAGATCGATGGTTAGCTTGCCTGAGTGATGATAAAATAATGAAAGTACAATAACTGATTAGTGCGGCGTTTAGTGAGTCTAAAAATAACGAAATTCCAGAAGAAACAATGGAATTAGATGATTTCTTTTATTTTGGTGAAAATACTACTCAGGCCAATAGAAAATCATAAATTTTTACATGCCAAGGAAATAATTAGAAATTTTGCAATTTCTGAATAATCCTATTACGACCTTAGATGTTTTAAATCAATTCCCACAGGTAAAACAATTATTTAATTTAAATATAATACGTGCATATAATACGTACCTTCATCAGCACCAATTGAGAGGCTGTTCTCATATGCAACTCTGATAAATATAAATATTCTTAACAGATTTTCAGATAATTTTTTTGAGAAACGAGTGCTTGCCACTGCAAACATGAAAAAAAGATACAAGTAAGTACAAAATGTAAAGAACAAGTTTTAATAAATAATATTGTTAAAACACACTAACTATTTATTATTGTAGTATAAAAATAGTTATATTTATACAATCATTGTAATGCTCATATTCTTTTATAATGATATGTGTCGAAAACTCGGAGCAATAGTGCATTTCCAGGGTAGCAATATGGTTGAAGCACATAAAGCAGCTTTGCATATCGCCGAGCAAAAAAGATTAGTTTACATCGACAGGTACACTTTTTTATTAAAATCTTAATTAAGTTGAAATTAGGGTAGAAAGGTTATTTTATAAAAGAAACTCTTTATCGTTACCATTACTCAAAATTTATTTGGCTACATAACTGAAAGATCAATTTTTAGCAACATCGATTCAAATTCTTACATTAGTTATTATTTATAATTTTACTGTCTGTCAGGAAACGTGGAAATCTTGCAAATAAATTAAAATGTATAAAGTAAAGTTGAGTAATATGTTAAAAAGTAATTTTCTAAATTTTTTTCTTACGTAATAGTCAAGCGCGTAACTACGTTATCGTTAACGTTATGAGAGAAACTTAACGTTAATAGTTTGTTACTGAAAAGTAATAACTGTACCCACAACAGCGTTCGAAAGTAATATTCGTTATTTCTCCTTTTCGGTTAAAATACATTAAAAGATAATATTTTTATCAGTTGTTTCTATCTTTAATTATTACGCAGAAATTAGTTAAATTCAAGGATGCAATTGTAATTACCTTATACACTTATATATACTAATCATACTTTATTGTTTCAAAAGATGCTTGATTTATTAATAAGTTTATCTATATTCTTATCACCGAATTATTCAATGACATTTTTTTGATAGAAATGATCATCCAAATATGATCATTGGCCAAGCCACCTTGGGCATAGAAATTTTAGAAAACGTGACAAATGTTGGTGCAGTCATACTACCGACGTCGATCAAAGGTTGCGGACTTACAGCGGGTATTGCGTTGGCTATCAGAGAATTTAATTCAATTGCAGAAGTTATTGTAAGTGAACAGGTGCATTTTTATAACAGTAAATTGTAAAATTATTTCCCATTTTGATCCAATGAACCATAATTTATCTTAAGAAGAAGATTGCACTTTGGATTATAGAAACAGAAATTTGTGAAAATATTACATGTAATAAATCTTTATAGGAGGTCCAATCTGCACTATATGATCCTCTAATCAAATCCATTAGAAAAGAAAAAATTTCCAATAAAGAATTGGATTCTGCAATGCATAAGTATGCGTGGTATAAAAATTTGAAAGGAATTGTGGGAAGTTTGTTTGACACGATTATTGAGGTACATCAGAATCCGTCTGTTGCGACCGAACTTTTGCTAACAAAAGAAAAGATCTGCGAGTTAGGGGCAGCAATTGGTTTAGCTGCAATATTATCCAATAAATTCAATAAGCTAAAGGGAAAAAGGTGACTCGTGTCATATAAATTTAATAGCTTTAATAGCTTTCTTTAAAATTCATTAATTCCGCGTAAAGGCACGCTTTATGTGTTTTGTGATCAATAAAATACGTACTATATCCTAGCTGTTTGTATTTAATAAAATTGCAATTTAGTATTGTAATATATTATAATAATATTATTTAATAATATCATAATTTTTGTGTGCACTCCAGGGAGATAATACGGCAAAATGGACTTGTCTGAAGAACGCAAGACAAAGAGGACGACTAATCCAAGTTTGGAGCCTTGTGCTGGCCCCTCATACGCTTGAATAGACATCTATACATTTCTAAATAGATTGACAAAAAGAAATTTTAAGAAGACTCGCACACATTTAAGAATTCAAGTAATCTACAAAATCTGGAACATTAGAACAAATCGCACAACTCAAGAAAGATAGTACTTGGGATAAAGTTATGAAGAAGATAGCAAGAAAGGTGTTTCAACGACGATGTTTTCCAACCACACACACAATATTGAAAAAATGTTATTAACATTTTATTATCTGTATGGCAAATATCTGTATTTTTATAAAAAGGAGTGGTATAAAATTAATTTATGTTGGTAATAAATGACAAATATACATATGTATAATTTCATATTCTGTTAGAAATAATTCGTAACTTTTATAGCAAGTACATACATAGATTCTCGCAGTGTCGAATATGGTTAAATTATCGTTATGGTTACGGTCCATCTTATGATAGTCTTCGTGAAAAGATGATTTCATAGGTCTAGTGCAGAACATCGGATTGACAACACAGACTCGAAAACCAACGAGAGTTACAGAGGATCTTTTTAAATCTGGATAATGTTAGGAATTAACATAGTTCTATCCGCCATTTACTACTACTTTATTACTACTAATGCTACTACACGCCATTTACATTTATTTTCATTACATTTCTATTCAAAAGCGCAGATTACTTCTCTTATCTCTAAAGGAGGTGCGTGTTTGTAATCGACGAAATCGATTCGGATCTACCTTAACAGCCCTGCCGTTTTGTTCATTGAATTTGAACGTCAGAATTTTATTGTATTTTACAGGTTGCCGTTTTACAGGTTTTACATTTAATTTCGCAAGGCGGAGCCTGCGTCTCCGTTCATCCATAGATATTGTTTCCCATGCTTCAGACACCGTTGAAACCGACCGGAGAGATCGGTTGTCCAACAAGCCAAAAATCATGTTGGATATTTCAAGAGGCAGCTGTTTAATGATATCTAATTTCTTTTGTACAAATACATCAAAATATGAAACAATTCTCGTAAAGGCTTCTTGCTCGTAAATTGCTCTTGATCTGTGTCCTGTATTTTTCGAGAACCTAAGAGAAAATGATAGCTCCGCAGTCTCGATGCTGATATTTATAGCGCTCTACCTACCTCTGATAAAATGAAGACATTATTACAGCCAATCAGAACGCGCCATTTTCGGGGTGACCACGTGACGTCACTTGATTGGTCGCCTCTTGCCGATTTTGCCGGCTTCTCTCTACCAATAAGCTACCCCTAAAATGGCGCGTTTTGATTAGCTGCCCCCTCCCTTACACTGATAAAAATAGGGGAGAGTTGCCGAATGCATATCAGTCTCCTAAATCATACCTCATCAATATTTCATATTATTACTTAATATAAGCAATATTTAGTAATAAGAAAATGGAATAATTGAGAAATGAGTAATATCAGAGAGAAGTCTGAGAGAGGCTATCCCGGCCTTTTTCGAAAGCCCCTGTACACTATCGCCAGTACATCCATTTTCGAAATTGGTATTATGTAGCCACGTTTATTTTCCGATAAAACATCATTTTAGTGCGCGTCCATGCTACATCTGCAAATGTAATAGTGTTATATGTATAACAATTTAATTTTATTTAATCTGGTACTAGTATCGAGGAAAAGGTGTAAGCAATATTTTTAAAGGCCGTCCTGCTTGTACCGAATGTCATTGCGATTAAATGCATTTTGGACTTTGCATTTTCTTAGTTATAAATTAAATATTAGTTTTTATCTTAGGTTTTAACTAACATCCGCTAGAAACAGGTCAACCTATAGAGGCCCTCCACCGCCTCCGCCGATTCCGATCGGCGCGCGGTAGTCCTCTTTTATTTACAATACAGTTTTTTCACATTTCTATCATTTATTTTATTTCTCTTACAATTTACTTTACAATAATGTACAACATTATAAAAGAGTTACATTACAAAATTGATTTGAATATACAAAAAAATTACTTTCAACGACGAGATAGACAAGATTCAAGAAATCACGAGTAAAAACCGTGTTATCGCCGGATTCAGTGGAAGATAACTGACCTAATGATTTCACTAGATCAAGATCCCTCTGCCGAGTGACACGCCGGGTAATATCAGAGTACAGTAACTAAGAGGCGAATATAGACTTTCGTGAGCAACATTGAAAAAATGTTCTGCTAGTTTTCCGTAGCATAGAGTGAGATGCCGACGAAATCTCGGAGTTTCGGTTTATATAAAACATTTTTCGAATAGGTCTGAACATACTGAAGCATTTTCTAGAGAGTTCTCGACACTAGCAATGTTGTATAATTTTTTAATAAATTTATGTCGCCCGAGCGTCGCGTACTTAGAGAGAATTAAGTGATATGCTATACGAAACGTCGCAGTTCCGGTTTATCTAAAATAAAAAAACTCGCGCGACGCACCAGCATATCACATCGTATCGGTAATAAATGTTTGCTACGGAAAACTAGCAGATCAGTTTTATTATGCTCAGAACTATTCGAGAAAAATTTTAAATAAACCAGACACACACACACAGTTCAATCTTATTACATCAATTATAATAACAATTATTATAGTAAATATTGATGCTTTTTAATTTGTGTTGGAAATATTGATTTGATAACACATAAGCGGTTAACATTATTGGTATCTGCATATATATAAGTCTCAGCGCGTGAAGCTTACTCAATGTCAATGTTTAACTTTGATACTGTATGCGTGTATCAGCAGAGATAAGGGCCCCACGGTTTGTCACTTCTGCAGTATTTATCTGCTTCTTCTTCTTTGTGTAAAATATGGCTGAAACAGTCGCCCACACGGCCATATCTCTACTTACATACACACATACACACACGATAAGCAAAATCCGATCAGTAATCTGCCCGCGGTGTTCGTCGAGTAAAGCTAATGCAGGCGGTAACTAAAGTAGAATGCATATAGGTAACTTTGACACGCCGTAACTCTGTGAAGATAAATAGTACAGACCTCATTTTCCTTAATTTGCAAGTAATCGTCCGTATTTTATGATGGTTAGCATGACATATGCGAGAAAAAATTATTCCACCCTGTAGAGTGTGTCAAATTATGTAATATTTTTTAGAAACAAAGTACGTCCACTACCAAAGTACTTTGGAAGAGACGGCGGGAGAAGGAAAAAATAAATTCAAAATTTAACAAATGCTATTTAGAGTACAAAGTTACTTATCTTTTAAAATTAAATTCAATTTTTTTTCAAATACGACAATTTTCCCGGAAATATATGCTTATTTGCAGTTGCGCAACATTTTGATATGAATTGAATGGTGCGATAATTTTGTTGACTATTGTATTTAGCAATAATATTACAATTATTTAAAGTAAATAAACAAATAAATCTAATTTATGTCAAATTCTGATTATTTAAATTCGGTGTTTCAAAGTTAGAATCAATTAAAGTTAACCAAGAAAGTGCGTAAATTTCGCGCACTCATATTAGTACTTACATCAATATCAATCGCTTTTATATTACAAATTCTATATTTTTAAATTACATAGATATATATTATATGTTTGTAACACTAATTCTTACATAATCTACGTTATATTGATTAATGCAGAGGAAAAGTAAAAAAAAAAGTTATTTAATTTATACAATTTTATACTGTAACATTTCAGTTTGTCAAAAACGTATAAAACATGAATCTCAATCTAAACGTTGAACGAGTGTCGAATAATTAGAAATAGAGCGACACGGGTTAAAATTACCAAAATTTAAATTATACTTTATTTATCATACTATATATAATACTATGCAGTACATACACACGGTACCATAAATACCTTCCCACGTGAAGATAGCCGCGTCCGAGTCAAACAACAAAATAGCTGATGTTATTAAATAAAATTTTAATATGTTGTTCTAGAATGCAAAATAAAATTATGTGAATTTTTTGGGAATTTTTCACCGTCTCGTTTTGAAAAAAATCTGCTCCAAAAATTTAAAAAGTACAATTTTTGGAGTACATTTTTTTCAAAACGGGACGGTGAAAAATTCCCAAAAAATTCACATAATTCTATTTTGCATTCCAGAACAACGTATTAAAATGTCATGAAACTGGCTGTATTTTTAACATAGGTTCTTATGGGAAATGACATATTGCATTATACCTTTAGAATGAAATAAGTGCAAGAAAAAATGCAAATGATAAGGAAAAAAAAATATGCATATGTAACTTAATAATTTACAAATAAATGAGCGAAAGAAAGGGGAAGGTTACCGCACATTTCGTAGAAAAATTAATTATTAAAGCATAAATTGCTTGATTTTTCGTCTGCTAGACTGCTACGGTCGTGAACGACGTGAACAGCAGTACGCACTATACACGCGGCGACCAATCAGAGCAATCCCCTTCACTCCCACTGCTTCAAACGCTAGTGCGCTGTTACCAGAACCCCCGCGTCCCACTACTCCCTCCGATAAAGCCGTCGAACCTCCTTAACTATTATTTGTGTTTACAATATTTACATTTAGGAAAGATTCGCATGTTTCTCTTCAACCTTCATCGTTTCGAATATTTTCCTTGGCGTAGTCAGTACATGTCACATTTAGTAAGACATTCTCCGTGGTATAGTGCGGATATAATGGCTCAAATACTTTATATTAAAAATATTTGGGAGGTTTGCGATAAATTACCCCCCAAAAAAGGTATATATTGCTATTATTGTCAGAAACCTGTTAATGGAAGTGCAGTATCTGTAGAAGCACACTTGTTCCATGTACATAAAGTATTTACCACGGAAGGCAACTTTATATGGAAAGACGAAAGACGAAATTGCTCGCCATGGCGATATTTCACACACGATCAGAAGTATATTCCGAATTGCATAATTTGTGGAGAAGATGTTTGTGTATATTATAAGTGCCATTTACAGAGGCATCTGAATGGACATATAAAAGTGATGGATAAAATACGAGAAAAAATTAATGGGTGTAGCGGACTATCGCAACACTTCACAGTCGACACGGAAATTTTTAAAACAAACTGCAAACATTGCAGTTGGTCTATTGACACATTTGATGGAAGAATGCGATGTGAAGAGCAATTAATATTTCATCAGGCTGAGTGTCGTAATAGAAACGAGCACTCAGAATCTGATGGAGGAACTGGTCATTATAACGTAGATGCAACGATACAACAACCTGTAACTGCAGAAAATTATGCGTCCACAAGTTTTCATAATGATAGACATGAGCGAGGTTCTGAAAATCAAGAAGATCAACAGAGGTAAATGTCAACTAACAAATATTAGTATTTTTCCTTAGTAATTAAGGCAAAACTTCCGAAGACATCCGTGCTCCAATTTAGGTCAAACTTTGTAAATAGGTTCCTTTTAGATAAATAAAAAAGATATATACCAAAAATATTTACAAAAGTTGCTTAACTTTTGAGTCGCGAAAAATTCTTTTGGTATATGTCTTTTTTATCTAAAAGGAACCTATTCACACAGTTTCATCTAAATCGGAGCACGGATGTTTTCGGAAGAATAGCCGTAATTAATATTTTTATTATATATTCTAGTATAACTAACATTAGAAAATTACTTATTTAACATTAAAAAATAACAAATTATATAAAATTTGAATACAATATTTAACGTATCATTTTATAAATTATTATAATTATAATTACTTGAGTTAAATAAAATTATAACAATTCTAAACAATTTTATATTATTTTCTGTTAACTCAGATATACTGTTATTAAATATTATCTACATATTCATTAATTGGTATAAATATTTTCATAAACGAGTAATTGCGCAAGTATTATGGAATCTAAATAGTAATTCCATAGATATTCCATTTTAAGAAATATAAATAATATAAGTTACACTTTTGGTTTAATAATCAAATAATATACATGAGAGCAATATCATTGTAATTCTAATGACATTCGTACTCATTCAATTTTTAATTACTCTGTGTATAAATATACAGATCTAATCATAGCGGACAACAAGGATCTAGGATGCCTGATCAAATCTGGAAGCCATATGACATGTAACACCAGCAACTGTTCTGATTTGGATAATGGAATACCTATATCAACCAAGCGCATTTGACGAATAATTAGTAATATCGCTTTACGTTACGTAATAACAAAATGCGATCTCTTATTAATTAGACATTAACTTCTTTATAAATGTATAATTTACTAATCGTTTCAATATTTACTTACTAGTAAATCTGATATCGCCGTGTAACTAAACTCTCATTATATGCTCTCTTATAGTCTTTATATTAATATGCAAATTTATTCATGTGCTGTATAACGTCGTATGTAATGTACAGTTGTATTAGAGTTATAATTTGTACACACAAAGTAGAATTGTAAAACATATCCGAATACTAAAATATAGAAATTATTTGAAATAGTTATTTTTGCACAATTATCGTTACCACGATTATAATCATTGCCAGTATAGTCAATTAAATTCTCAATTGTGTTAATTATTGACTGGCGAAGTAAATGTTACTTATAGTTATTTTTGCTTATTGTTAGTCAAATTCTAGCGTTCAAATTATTTGAATAATTCTAGTATTAGTAATCTAATTTTATAATCCCGATTGTATTTATAATTCTGGTCAACATATAGTATTGATTCTATGCAAAATAAATTACTAGAAAATTTTTATAAATAATTTTTCCGGTTATATTAAATATTATTGTAATGTAATTATTGTGCAAAGTTGACACACGGTTAAATATTTTGTTTATATTTGTTCAAAAATTGATAAATGAAAATAAACACCGTAAGATAGCTAATGTAAAATGACACATTTTTGTTAATAAAGTGATAGACATTTGAGAAAAAATAACGGCTTACAAACCTATTTGATCCACAATTAGTCAAAGATTATATTAATTGATTATAATATATGATATACCTACATATTCTCCTTAGCCCTGTTATCTATTACCTTTATTTTTTGTATTAATCGACGAAGAATCAATCGTTCTAAGCAAATAATACTTTATAAATAATTAAAAATTTTAATGTACCGGTCTATTGTAACATTAGCAATCGCTCTTTATAATTAATACCTTATGATTTTGAGAAATTTGGGTATTACAAATATTTATGCGAAATTCTCCGTTGTATTTGAACTCAGAATTAAATTTGCTAATATTAATCATAAAATTTATAAAATTAATTTATTCATATATACATTCTCTACATGCAATTAACAAACTAATAATTTTGTAATAATTATAGCGATTAATAATAAGTGATGTAACAACATAATTTGTACGATATTGTAAAGTGAACGTACGAAATAAATACGAAATTGTGTATCAGAGATCTTTATTAAATTTGCTGCAAGTAATCATCAATTAATTTGTTTTGTTACTGATTTTCTCACTCTAATTATCTTCTCAGATCTTACAATAGTTTAAATAAGAAAATATACAACATAATTATAACGGAACATTTAAATATTTAAATACTATTTTTTTATTTTATAACATTGTAACAAATGTAGATGAACACAATTGTCAATATGAAGTAATCCTTAGCAGTAAGTGTTAGCATAAACTTGCATACATTAAAATTGTCTTTTGCCTTTTTGTCAGTACAATCTTATTACAATAATTACAATAACAATTATTATAGTAAATATTAATGCTTTTTAATTTGTTTTGGAAATATTGATTTGATAACACATAAGCTGTTAACATTATTGGTATCTGCATATACAATGAGTCTCAGCGCATGGAGCTTATTCAATGTCAATGTTTAACTCTGATACTGTATGCGTGTGTCAGCAGAGATAAGGACCCCACGGTTTGTCACTTCTGCAGTATTTTTCTGCTTCTTCTTTTTTATGTAAAATATGGCTGAAATAGTCACCCAAACGGCCATATCTCTACTTACATACACACATACACACACGATAAGCAAAATCCGATCAGTAATCTGCCCGTGGTGTTCATCGAGTAAAGCTAATGCAGGCGGTAACTGAACTAGAATGTATATAGGTAACTTTGACACGCCGTAACTCTGTGAAGATAAATAGTACGGACCTCATTTTCCTTAATTTGCAAGTAAACGTCAGTATTTTATGATGGTTAGCATGACATTTGCAAAAAAAAATTATTCCACCCTGTAGAGTGCGTCAAATTATATAATTTTTTTTAGAAACAAAGTACGTCCACTACCAAAGTACTTTGGAAGAGATGGCGGGAGAAGGAAAAAATAAATTCAAATTCTAACAAATGCTATTTAAAGTACAGACTTTTCTTTTAAAATAAAATACAATTTAATCAAAGAACGATGGAGCATGGAGCCGTAACAAGGTGTTGGTGACAAGGATCTAGGCCGCCTTATCAAATCTGGAAGCCATATTGCATGTAACACCAACAATAGCAACAGTCTTGATTTGTATAATAGAATATATCAGAAAACAAATGCACTTGACGAATAATTAGTAAGATCGTTTATGCTGTTATATAACAACAAAATGCGGTCTTACGCGAATTAGATATTAACTTCTTTATGAATATGTAATTTACTAATCATTTTAGTAATTATTTACTAGTAAATCTAATATCGCCATGCATCTGAACTCTTTACATTAATATATAAATTCATTCATGTACTTTATATAGCGTCGTATGTAAAGTACACATTTGTATTAGAGTTGTAATTTGTACACACGAAGAATTATAAAACATATCCGGATACTAAAATATAAAAATTATTCGAAATAATTATTTTCGATTAGTAAAATTCTAGCGTTTAAATTATTTGGATAATTCAAGTATTTATATTATAATTTTATAGTCCTGATTGTATTTATAATTCTAATCAACATATAATATTAATTTTGTGCAGAATAAATTATTATAAAATTTTTATAAATAATCTCTGGTTACATTAAATATTTTAGTAATGTAATTATTACAAAGTTATAATTAAAACAAAGTTATAATTGTTGGTTTAGATATTTTGTTTACATTTATTAAAAAATTGATAAACGAAAATAAACATCATAAGGTAGATGATGTAAAATAGACACATTTTAATTAATAAGGTGATAGACATTTAAGAAAACGTAATGGTTTACTAAATTAATCCACAATTAACCACAATAACAACAAATAACCACAATAATGTAATGCAACAATGTAACGGGTTGCAGATTAGCGTTACTTTATCTTCTCGTAGAATGGTACACCGCCTTCGGCGATAGTGTAGCGCATAGTGCAATTTAGCGTTTAGTCAAGCATGTCCCTATCTTTCCGCGCGAATTTTCGACTTTCACCCGCAAAAACGTCCTATGATATAAGTAGGATCGAAGCAATGACGTGTAAGTTCCCTCAAACAATATAATGCTCGTCCACCGCGGTTAAAGCGATGTTAGAAACCTTCACGACCGGACGATGCCACCGGATCCGTAAACGATTCGAGCGAATCACTAATAAAAATGATAGTTTAGTTCGACCCCACTGGCCATATTTATTAAATCGTAATTTTCACAACTAAAATCAAAGTAAGCAATTATTTTTGTTACACTGAAAAAAAATTGTTAATCCAAAAAAATATTTAGTCCGATACGTTCAACTAAACATTTTAGTTAGTTAACTAAACATTAGTTGTTTCAAACAATTTATTTTTTTAAACAAGAATTAATTAATTCAACCAATGTTTAGTTAATTAACGAAAATGTTTAGTTAAACGTATCGGACTAAATATTTTTTCGGATTAACATATTTTTTTCAGTGTAGTTATTGCTGGCAAAGAAAAGAATTATTTTCTGCAAATTACAATATCAACAATTAACATGGAATAAACTTTCACATAAATTTATTTGAAAATCAGTCCATATTCAAAATAGTAATATAAAAAATATTGTTACAATTAATATTTTACATACTTTAAAATAGCTGTTCTTCTTTATTCATATAGCAAATCGTAATTACTGAGCATCTTTATTGCAATAGTACGAAATAATTATAAAATCATTGAACATGTTTTGAGTGTTGAACGTGCGTGAAATTGCGATTTACTGTTATTATCGTTTCTCGCCAGTTTTATGATCCGACTCTAGATTTTCTCTGTTCGTAGTTTAGCGGAATGCTCGTCTGCAACGTGCTCAATTCGCTCGCAACGGATCGTGCCAAAGTCGGCTACGGGCTGCAAAAACACAAGTCAATTAGCGCGAGGAAAACGGGAGCAATCGCGCTTACGTTTACATGCGGAGAAAGAAATAGAGATAAAATTGGCATTATACGCGTAATAATGCCATTGTATTCCGCGCACACTCAGCACGGTTTTACTTTCGACTCAATTTCGAGCGTAATTAGATAATTTCTGAGCGCTTCTAAGACACTAAACACTCCTCCTGGAATCAATCCCACGATTAATAACGGGCGTTATTATTTGTAGAGAGGTGTTCTCGGTCACGTATCGCGAGATTCCGTTTTGCGGGCAAGCACCGAACGCGGAGAAGTATGCCGGTTAGCTACGAAATTGCGATCGCTGACGGCTGAAAGGAGCATTGCGGTCGTTCGCGAACATAACAAATGTTCTTTTTTTTCTTAGTACGCGGCACAATTAAGCCGCACAATTACATGTTAAATTAACAAGTGACATGTGCCCGTCGCGTTGGCCAGCAAGTATGCTAAACGAACCGACATGCAGAGAGTGCATCGAAGGTGATGCGTATAAATCGCGTATAAATATAAGTATATTTGGTACTCCTGTATGCGATCTCGCTCTCGAAAAATATGTTTCAAACAAAGATTGATTACGGGATTAATAAGCGTAATGAAATAAATTCAAGATGACTATTTGACTTGATGGTTATTTATAAGAAAAGATACACGAGACTCGCACGATAATTGTCATTGCATTTTCTATTCAAGCCATGTAACGTATGAGGTATTGATGTCATTCCAATTATAGCGGCAGAAAAGACTTAAATTCCCGGGAATTAAAATTGTTAATGTCTCGTTGTCATTAACATAAAAAATTAATGTCTTAATTAAGTTATTTATGGAACATAGTCTTAAGTATCAAATATATAAATAAATATCTCTTAACATAAAACAAAGTCATTTTTCAAATACTTGATATGAAGTACCTATTTTGACGTGTCTTATATATATAAAACTGATAATTTATATGAAATCGATATAAAACGCTTTTGATTGCGATAAAATATTTATTCAATCTCATATCATATTACATGCATCTACTCATATCATATATTACATGCAGACCACGCGCCGTTACTTCCGGACATAACGCAGTCTCAACCAAAGCCAGA
Organism: Temnothorax nylanderi; assembly: GCF_030848795.1. NCBI lineage: Eukaryota > Metazoa > Arthropoda > Insecta > Hymenoptera > Formicidae > Temnothorax > Temnothorax nylanderi. Next base: position 20,548 of record NW_027249826.1, read on the forward strand.
ACGATACAGTCACACGATTAAATTGATATCAATTGGTGAGACGCCCGTCACGGAATGAGGGAGGTCCAGGTTTGAATCCTGGCTGGGGTGTTATTTTTTCGCAACATTTTCCTTTATATTCTCAGTACCCTATCCTATATGTATATGTATATATATATATAGATATATCATATCGTTTAATCCGAATTTCTTGTATATGTTTTAATATGATTGAATTGATATCAATCAATTTAATCGTGTGACTGTATCGTTCTGGCTTTGGTTGAGACTGCGTTATGTCCGGAAGTAATGGCGCGTGGTCTGCCAAGGGCCAAAGAATTGTACGTAAAAAAGTCACTCTAAAATTAATATATATTATTCGGACAACCAAGATCCAGTCCTGACCGATTACGGCGTTTTTCCTTTGTTTGATTGTATATCTTACACGGTCGTATAATTTCATACTTATTATTTGTACAATATTTAATTCTGATAGAGATAAAAGGGCTCGAGAGAAATCCCATTTTAAAGATCTCATCTTAAAATCTTATATTTAGGAGGAGGATGAGAAAAAAATAAAGTAATATACTTACTAACTATATATAGTGAGTCGGCTCACCGATATAATCCAATCCCTCCGAGCAATTGAATACGACGCATTACTCGGCGACTGCTTTTGCCAAGTCTTTGTCTTTCCTGTCCCAGCAGGCCCTTCCGGAGCGCCGGCGAGATGCTGGTTGAGAGCACCGAACAAGGTGCGATAGCTAGCGAGCCCGCTCGATCCGCTGCGTGTCCACGACGTTCCGCCAATGAACAATCATGGCGCCTGCGCCGTTTTCCACAGTACTACGCGGTACTACGCGAGTCAGAGCAGCGACGCGGTTTGAACCTCGATATCACTCGCGCGATGTATGAGATGTATCTCGTTTGAATAAAATGCCTAAGTCCACACGGAAACTACACACGTTAACAAGCGATCGACACTTTCACAGTCCTTCCTTGTTCAATTCACGTCGTCGAAGGAGCAGCGATCGCGAGAGAAAGACGGCGCGGCGATCCGTGGGCCGCTTCTCGTATCTCGAGCGAAATACCTTCTCCGGGAAAACTCGCGCAATGTATCTCGAATAAACACGTAAATCCATACGAGAAGTACATACGTTGACGAGCTTTCGACACTTTCACAGTCCTTTCTTGTACAATTCACGTCGTCGAAGGAGCAGCGATCGCGAGAGAAAGACGGCGATTTGCGGGCCATTTCTCGTATATCTCAAGTAAAATATCTGCTCCAGAAAACAAGAACGACATAGCATCTACGGCATCGAGGAGCTCGATAGTGCGGCCGTGGCATCGTTTAATTGCGAGGGAATGATCGCGCATATCTTCCTGTGGCACTCGTCTCAGCGCGGCGGCTCGAAAGATAATGCGAAGAATGCGAGGGACGGAAGTGACGGAACGTCCTCTGCCCCGGGCGCGCTTCGCGCGGTGACGTCACGGCCTACCCAGCCTAGGCTGCGTTCGGAAACGTCACCCGAGTGCACACGAGTATACTCCCTTCTCTTTCTATCTCAGCGAGTTAGAAGGAGAAGGGAGTATACCCGTGTGTACCCGGGTGACGTTTCCGAACGCAGCCCTACGCGGCACCGCGCGCCGCGGCACGACGCGCGCGGCCGCGGCCGCGCCGATTCAAAAATACCGAAAACGAATAGATCAACGATAAGAGAACGGTATGCCGAATCTTTCGTTGACTTTCACAGGTTTAACTGGCCGTATTCTGCGTTTTATCTCAATGGTGTCTGGTCGACGTCGCGTAGCTGTCTCTCGAAATGCGAGTGTTGTATGCCTGTGCGAACAGTTATAGTGATCATTAGCCTGGATTAATTAACTTCCACAAATCAGTAATCGAGGCGGTGGACGCTGTTTAATCGGAGCAGATATTTTTGCGCGATTTATCTATATTTAAGAAATATAATAATTGTATATATAAATATAAAAGAGTTTTATCTATAATTTTACATACGTATTCATATATGTGTATATTTTAAAATATATTTTATATACATGCATATTCGGGATTCGAGGAATGGAAATTACAATTCTAACTAACATTTTGCCGCGATAGATATTTCACACAAAATCTTTCGTTAACGTTGCTTAAATTCCAGTATAGATATGTATAGAATTTCGCGCCGGTATTTGAGATAGAGTTCTGTTTATCATTTCATGTACTGTATATTGCGAGAAAAATTTGGAAAATTAAAATACACGCATGTATATAAAAAACTTGAAATAATTTAATTTAAACTTCTTTTCTACACTATATATAAAAAGATAAGTAAAATCGTAGAAAATTAAACAAATATCAACTAAACAAAAATTTATCACTTTATTTAAAAAAAATCAAAGCCCAAATACCTCTGTTAAATAATACTTATTTTATCATATGGCAGATTTATTTCTATATATATGATCTTCTATTTACCTTCTAATTGTTATTATTAAGTCATCATTCGGTATTTATTTGGCAAGCAAAGTTGGTTACAAAATTATAAAAACAGTTTACCACAGAAGAAACAGATAGAAACTTCGGGAATAAGACGAAAGATTAGTTGTTAATGACAAGTCTGTTTTTGGCGTGGAAGAGGCTCATTTCCAATGGAAGCCAAGTAGGACTCGACACTAAAACTTTGTCACCGATTATTTACATTTGCATGTCAAGTGATTCCCATCGAACATTTTATTATACATCAGTGTCTCTGAAACGGAAGCAAGAGAAGAGAACAATTTGAAATTTTCTTATAATTTGGTCCGCCCAATGCATCTACGAAGTACCTTGTGGGTATGTCTGATTTGATTAATCGTAGTTTCAATTAACCCTGGTAGGAGAATACGTCAAATGACGTTTTAATAACGTCTTAATGACGTCTATAAACGTCATTAGACGTCATTAAGACGTCTTTAGACGTTATTCTCCTACCTGGGAAAGCTCAATGTACTCACGCAGAATGTGTACCAAGACATTATCTGTGACAATATTTTCATATTTCAAAAATAGCTCTCAGAAATATATGGAGAAATAACAATATTCTAATCGTTCGAATGTTATTTATAGTGAATATTAAAAGTAATTTTTAAAATAGCGGGGCATTACGTATATTCTGTGAAGCAAAAAATCACAATGTTTTATTTTATAGTACGTACTTGAAAAAGGATCCGAGAAATCAAAGCCAGAGAAAAGATTTAAGATCTTGTACGACATTATCAAAACGGCACTGCCTCTGATAAGAAAACATATTGATATAACACTATGTGAGCAAGTAATAAATACCATAAGATCTCTATAATTTAACTATTTTATCTTCGCACTTTTAGCAAATATGTCAGAAACAGGCGACCAAAAGTATGTAAATGCTTCAATATCAAATTCTTATAACTCCAAAAATTTCAACATTTATAGATCCGAAAATTTATGTTCATAAAAATAAGAAAAATGTGAAATATAAAAATAAAACATCTATTTTGCATACTAAGTGACTTGAAATACATTTTTTAACTATAAATTGAAATAAATTACATGCAATAAAGTAATATAAACTAAGAAATTATTTTAAAGTAATAATTTGGCCGTTTTTTTCTCGCAATATTATGGTAAAATGTAATTTAGTAAATTAGTATTGTAATTAGTATTGTATATAGAAATGTATAGAAATGTATTTTAGTATTGTAATATATTACAATAATATTATTTAATAATATTATAATTTTGTTGTGCACTTCAAGGTGGTAATACCTATATTCGGCAAAATGGACTTGTCTGAAGAACGCAGGACAAAGAGGACGAATAATCCAAGTTTGGAGCCTTGTGCTGGCCCCTCATACGCTTGAATAGTCATCTATACATTTCTAAATAAATTGACAGAAAGAAATTTTAAGAAGACTCGCACACATTTAAGAATTCAAGTAATTTACAAAATCTGGAACATTAGAACAAATCGCACAACTCAAGAAAGATAGTACTTGGGATAAAGTTATGAAGAAGATAGCAAGAAAGGTGTTTCAATGACGATGTTTTCCAACCACACACACAATATTGAAAAAATTTTATTAACATTTTATTATCTGTATGGCAAATATTTGTATTTTTATAAAAAGGAATGGTATAAATTTAATTTATGTCGGTAATAGACGACAAATATACATATGTATAATTTCATATTCTGTTAGAAATTATTTGTAACTTTTATAGCAAGTACATACATAGATTCTCGCAGCGTCGAATATGGTTAAATTATCGTTATGGTTACGGTCCAGCTTATAGATGGTCTTCGTGAAAAGATAATTTCAAAGGTCTAGTGCAGAACATCGGGTTGACAATTCAGACTAGAAAAACCAACGAGAGTTACAGAGGATCTTTTTAAATCTAGATGATGTTAGGAATTAACTTAGTTCTATCCGCCATCATTACTACTACTTTATTACTACTAATGCTACTACAGGCTATTTACATTTATTTTTTATTACATTTCTATTCAAAAGCGCAGATTACTTCTCTTGTCTCTAAAGGAGGTGCGTGTTCGCAATCGGCGAGATCGATTCGGATCTATCTTAACAGCCCTGCCGTTTCGTTCATTGAATTTGAATGTCAGAATTTTATTGTATTTTACAGGTTGCCGTTTTACAGGTTTTACATTTAATTTCGCAAGGCGAAGCCTGCGTCTCCGTTCATCCATAGATATCGTTTCCCATGCTTCAGACACCATTGAAACCGACCGGAGAGATCGGTTGTCTAACATGCCAAAAATCATGTTGGATATTTCAAGAGGCAGCTGTTTAATGATATCCAATTTCTTTTGTATAAATACATGAAAATATAAAACAATTCTCCTAAAGGCTTCCATTGCTCTTGATTTGTGTCCTATATTCTTCGAGAACCTAAAAGATAATGATAGCTCCGCAGTCTCGATGCTGATATTTATAGCGCTCTCCCTACCTCTGATAAAATGAAGACATTATTACAGCCAATCAGAACGCGCCATTTTCGGGGTGACCACATGACGTCATTTGATTGGTCGCCTCTTGCCGATTTTGCCGGCTTCTCTCTACCAATAAGCTACCCCTAAAAGCGCGTTCTGATTGGCTGCCCCCTCCCTTACACTGATAAAAATAGGGGAGAGTTGCCGAATGCATACCAGTCTCCTAAATCATACCTCATCAATATTTCATATTATTACTTAATATAAGCAATATTTAGTAATAAGAAAATGGAATAAATGAGAAAAGAGTAATATCAGAGAGAAGTCTGAGAGAGGCCATCCCGGCCTTTTTCGTGGGACCGTCGAAAGCCCCTGTACACTATCGCCAGTACATGCATTTTCGAAATTGGTACTATGTAGCCACGTTTATTTTCCGATAAAACATCATTTTGGTGCGCGTCCGTGCTACATCTGCTAATGTAGTAGTGTTATATGTATAACAATTTAATTTTATTTAATCTGGTACTAATATCATTTCAGTTTGTCAAAAATGCGACACGGCTTAAAATTACCAAGATTCAAATTATACGTTATTTATCATACTATATATAATACTATGCAGTACATACACACGTTACCATAAATACCTTCCCACGTGAAGATAGCCGCGTCCGAGTCAAACAACAAAATAGCTGATGTAATTAACTATTATTTGTGTCTACAATATTTACATTTAGAAAAGATTCGCATGTTTCTCTTCAACCTTCATCAAACGGTTGTTCCGAGTATTTTCCTTGGCGTAGTCGGTACATGTCACATTTAGTAAGACATTCTCCGTGCGGATATAGTCCGATATAGTGCGGATTGCGGATATAATGGCAGCTCAAATACATTATATTAATAACATTTGGGAGGTTTGCAGTAATATACCCAAAAAAAACAGGTATATATTGCTATTATTGTAAGAAACTTTTTAATAATAGTGAAGTATATGTAGAAGCACACTTGTTCCATATACATAATATATTTACCAAGGAAGGCAACTTTATATGGAAAGACGAAACCGATGGCTCGCCATGGCGATATTTCACACACGAATGGAAGTATATTGCAAATTGCAAAATTTGTAGAGGAGATATTTGTGTATATAATAAGAGCCATTTACAGAGGCATCTGAATGGACATATAAAAGTGATGGATAAAATACGAGAAAAAATTAATGGGTGTAGCGGACTATCGCAACACTTCACAGTCGACACGGAAAATTTTAAAACAAACTGCAAACATTGCAGTTGGTCTATCAACACATTTGATGGAAGAGTACGATTTACAGAGCAATTAAAATTTCATCATGTTGAGTGTCGTAGTATAAACGAGCACTCAGAATCTGAGGGAGGAACTGGTCATTATAACGTAGATGCAACGATACAACAACCTGTAACTGCAGAAAATTATGCGTCCACAAGTTTTCATAATGATAGACATGAGCGAGGTTCTGAAAATCAAAAAGATCAGCAGAGGTAAATGTCACAAATATTAGTATTTATCCTTAGTAATTAATGCAAAACTTCCGAAAACATCCGTGCTCCAATTTAGGTAAAACTTTGTAAATAGGTTCCTTTTAGATAAATAAAAAAGACATATACCAAAAATATTTTAAAAGTTGCTTAACTTTTGAGTCGCGAAAAACCTTTCGGTATGTGTCTTTTTTATCTAAAAGGAACATATTCACAAAGTTTCACCTAAATCGGAGCACGGACGTTTTCGGAAAAATAGCCATAATTAATATATTTTATTATATATTCTAGTATAACTAACATTAGAAAATTACATATTTAACATTTAAAAATAACAACTTATATAAAATTTGAATACAATATTTAACGTATCATTTTATAAATTATTATAACTACTTGAGTTAAATAAAATTATAACAATTCTAAACAATTTTACATCAATTTCTGTTAGCTCAGATATGCTGTTATTTATATATTATCTACATATTCAGTAATCGGTATAAATACTTTCATAAACGAGTAACTGCGCAGGTATTATGGACTCTAAATAGTAATTCTATAAATATTCCATTTTAAGAAATATAAATAATATAAGTCACAGTTTTGGTTTAATAATCAAATAATGTACATGAGAGCAATATCATTGTAATTCTAATGACATTCGTACTCTTTCGATTTTTAATTACTCTGTGTATAAATATACAGATCTAATCATAGCGGACAACAAGGATCTAGGATGCCTGATCAAATCTGGAAGCCATATGACATGTAACACCAGCAACTGTTCTGATTTGGATAATGGAATATATCAAACAAGCGCATTTGACGAATAATTAGTAAGATCGCTTTACGTTACGTAACAACAAAATGCGATCTCTTATTAATTAGACATTAACTTCTTTATAAATGTATAATTTACTAATTGTTTTAATAATTACTTACTAGTAAATCTGATATCGCCGTGTAACTGAGCTCTCATTATACGCTCTTTTATAGTTTTTATATTAATATGTAAATTTATTCATGTGCTGTATAACGTCGTATGTAATGTACAAATTTGTATTAGAGTTATAATTTGTGCATACAAAGTAGAATTGTAAAACATATCCGGATACTAAAATATAAAAATTATTCGAAATAGTTATTTTTGCTTATTGTTAGTCAAATTCTAGCGTTCAAATTATTTGAATAATTCTAGTATTAATAATCTAATTTTATAATCCCGATAGTATTTATAATTCTAATCAACATATAATATTGATTCTATGCAAAATGAATTACTATAAAATTTTTATAAATAATTTTTTCGGTCATATTAAATATTATTAAAATGTAATTATTACAAAGTTGACACACGGTTAGATATTTTGTTTGTACTTGTTCAGAAATTGATAAATGGAAATAAACACCGTAAGATAGATAATGTAAAATGACACATTTTTGTTAATAAAGTGATAGACATTTGAGAAAAAATAACGGCTTACAAACCTGTTTGATCCACAACTAGTCAAAGATTATATTAATTGATCATAATATATGATATACTTACATATTCTCCTTATCTCTGTTATCCTTTATCTTCATTTTTTGTATTAATTGACGAAGAATCAATCTAAACAAATAATACTTTATGAATAATTAAAAATTTTAATGTGCGGGTCTATTCTAACATTAGCAATCGCTTTTTATAATTGATACCTCATGATTTTGAGAAATTTGCGTATTACAAACGTTTATGCGAAATTCTCAGTTGTATTTGAACTCAGAATTAAATTTGCTAATATTAATCATAAAATTTATAAAATTAATTTATTCATATATACGTTCTATACATGCAATTAACAAACGAATAATTTTGTAAAAATTATGGCGATTAATAAGTGATGTAACAACATAATTTGTACGATATTGTAAAGTGAATGTGCGAAATAAATACGAAATTGTGTATCAGTGATCGTTATTATATTTGCTGCAAGTAATCATCAATTAATTTGTTTTGTTACTCATTTTCTCACTTTAATTATCTTCTCAGATCTTACATTAGTTTTCTGCTTCCATATACAATTACGGATTCATATTCCTGTTGCATGTATATCATTAAAAAATTATTATTCCTTTTTTTTAATAAAAAAAAATGCTAAATGCTAAACTTAGATTAAATATGTTTTACATTAAATAAAGAAATATACAACATAATTATAACGGAACATTTAAATATTTAAATACTATTTTTTCATTTTATAACATTGTAACAAATGTAGATAAACAATTGTCAGTATGAAGTAATTCTTAGCAGTAAGTGTTAGCATAAGCTTGCATACATTAAAATTGTCTTTTGCCTTTTTGTCAGTACAATCTTATTACAATAATTATAATAACAATTATTATAGTAAATATTGATGCTTTTTAATTTGTGTTGGAAATATTGATTTGATAACACATAAGCTGTTAACATTATTGGTATCCGCATATATGTATATGATGAGTCTCAGCGCTTGGAGCTTAAGCGGGGAGCACACACTTCTGTACAACGCATAATGCGTAAGCATAAGAAAATTGATTGGTCCATACACATGATGTGCATAAGGAAATAGACCAATCAATTTTCTTATGCTTACGCATTATGCGTTGTGTAGAAGTGTGTGCTCCCCGTTTTACTCAATGTCAATGTTTATCTCTCATTCTGTATGCGTTTGTCAGCAGAGATAAGGACCCCACGGTTTGTCACTTCTGCAATATTTTTCTGCTTCTTCTTCTTTGTGTAAGATATGGCGTCGAGCGGCTGGAATAGTCGCCCATACGGCTATACCTCTGCTGACACTCACATACGCACATACACACACACACACGATGAGCAAAATCCGATCAGCAACTGCTCCTCGGGTAAGGCTAATGCAGGCGGTGATTGAACAAGAATGCATTGGTAACTTTGACACGCCGTAACTCCGCGAAAATAAATTGTACGGACCTCATCTTTCTTAATTTGCAAGTAAACGTCCGTATTTTAGGATGATTAATATGACATTTGAGAAAAAGATTTCTTCCACCCCGTAGAGTGTGTCAAATGACGTAATATTTTGGAAACAAAGCACGTCATCCTTACTTTTGAAGAGAAGGCAGGGGGGAAGAATAAATTCAAAATCTGACGAATGCTACTAAAGACATTACCCTTTAAAATAAAAAAAAACAATTTTATACAATTTTATATAAATCTCTAATGCTAACTATAAATAATGTTTTAGTTTGTCATAAATGCATTAAACATGAACCTTAATCTAAATATTGAACTATGGGGATCAAATAATTAGAAATAGAACAACACGGCTTAAAATGACCAAGATTTAAATTATGCGTTTTATTTATCATACTATACATAATATTATACAGTACATACACACGGTGCCATAAATGCCTTCCCACTTGCAGATAGCCGCGTCCGAGTCAAACAATAAATAGTTGTTATTAGCAATTGTTCGTGTGTACAATATTTACATTTAGAAAAGATTAACATGTTTCTTTTTAACCTTCATCAAACAGATTTTTTGAATATTTTTCTTAGCGTAGTCAGTATATCACATTTAGAAAGATGTGCTTTGTGATATAGTGCGGATATAATGGCAGCGAAAGAATGGAAACGGAAGCAAGAGAAGAGAACAATTTGACATTTTCTTATAATTTGGTCCGCCCAAAGCATATACGAAGTACCTTGTGGGTATGTCTGATTTGATTAATCGTAGTTTCAATTAAAGCTCAATGTACTCACGCAGAATGGGTACCAAGGCATTATCTGTGACAATATTTTCATATTTCAAAAATAGCTCTCAGAAATATATAGAGAAATAACAATATTCCAATCGTTTGAATGTTATTTAAATAGTGAATATTAAAAGTAATTTTTGCGATAGCGGAACATTACGTATATTCTGTGAAGTAAAAAATCATAATTTTGTGTTTTATTTTATAGTACGTACATGAAAAAGGGTCCGAGAAATTAAAGCCAGAGGAAAGATTTAACCCTATTGAGTCACACTGGGTAAAATACACCCCAGCGTTTTTTTGACTTCGAAAACGACCCAGTAAACCAATGGAAATGGGCCTTTTTTTACATATGTTAAATTAATTTTTTGCAAATCAAACCTATACAGTCTTTTTAAGGAAGACTTAAACTACAACAGGATATTTTTTTTTAAGGTCATCTACAATTTTTTATACACGTGCAAACACGCTGGGGTGTATTTCACCCAGTGTGACCGGTACGGGATTCTCGGGAAGTGTGACTCAATAGGGTTAAGATCTCGTACGACATTATCAAAACGGCACTGCCTCTGATAAAAAAACATATTGATATAACACTATGTGAACAGGTGATAAATACCATAAGATCTCTATAATTTAACTATTTTATCTTCGCACTTTAGCAAATATGTCAGAAATAGGCGACCAAAAGTATGTAAATATGTACTTCAATATCAAATTCACTCCAAAATCTTATAACTCCAAAAATCTCAACACATAGATCCGAAAATTTATGTTCACAAAAATAAGAAAAATGTGAAATATAAAAATAAAACATCTATTTTGCATACAAAGTGACTTAAAATACATTTTTTAACTATAAATTGAAATGAATTACATGCAATAAAGTAATATAAACTAAGAAATTATTTTAAAGTAATAATTTGGCCATTTTTTTCTCGCAATATTATGGTATATATCGCTCATTTGCTATAACAATGACATAACTTAAAAATCGTCATTTTTTAACTGTTTGCAAAGGAAGAGTGAAAAGTCAATAAAATCACTGAATGAAAAGCTAATACTATATATAGCTAGATATTTTTGTTCCTCTGCAATCAGTTATTGTACCAAAATCACATTTAAAAGTATAATATATTAAAAATTGTAATAATTTAAAACATTCAAACTTTTGTTTGGAAAATTTTGTTTTTTGAGTCATGTCATTGTTGTAACAAATGAGCGATATGTATATAACTTTGATGTATATAACGCATGTAAGCCAAAATATTTGACATAAAGAATCGCCTAAGGCTGATTTTTAAACAAATGTCGAACGAATTGCTTTAGAGTCAACTTGTTAGTGGTTACGAAATCTATCTGAAGAAAGAATTAAACCAGGTTACGAACAGTGTCAAAGCACGAGGCGTGGTTTACACGTTGCTACAGTTATCGAAAGAGCAAAGAAGTAAGTGCGTGATAGCAATCTCAACGGGCAGCCTCGCTCATACTCTCTGCCGTTATATGGAGAGAAGCTTGAAATACGGGTGACTGTTGTGATACCGATAACAGAAATGACGGTAGGTCAGGAAACATTCGATATGTGTTCGAAAACTCGGAGCAATAGTGCATTTCCAGGGTAGCAATATATGGTTGAAGCACATAAAGCAGCTTCGCATATCGCCGAGCAGAAAGGATTAGTTTACATCGACGGGTACACTTTTTTATTAAAATCTTAATTAAGTTGAAATCAGGGTAGAAAAGTTATTTTATAAAAGAAACTGTTTATCGTTACCGTTACTCAAAATTTATTTGGCTACATAACTGAAAGATCAATTTTTAGCAACATCGATACAAGTTTTTTATACATTAGTTATTATTTATAATTTTACTGTTTGTCAGGAAATGTGGAAATCTTGCAAATAAATTGAAATGTATAAAGTAAAGTTGAGTAATGTTAAAAAGTAATTTTCTAAATTTTTATTCTTACGTAATAATCAAGCGCGTAACTATGTTATCGTTAACATTATGAGAGAAACTTAACATTAATATTTTGTTACTGAAAAGTAATAACTGTACCCACAACAGTGTTTGAAAGTAATATGCGTTAAGGCCATTGCACGCAACAATGTTTTAGTTGTAATCGAAGGCCGTAAGGAAATAGACCAATCGCAGTCGATAATATTATTCTTCTCGTGCTTGAAGAATAATCGAGTGTATTGGTCTATTTTCTTACGGCCTTACGATTAAAACTAAAACTTTGTTACGTGCAATGGCCTTTACTTCTCCTTTTCGGTTAAAATACATTAAAAGATAATATTTTTATCAGTTGTTTTTATCTTTAATTATTACAGCAATTATAAGATTTAATTTTATTACGCAGAAATTAGTTAAATTCAAGAATGCAACTGTAATTACCTTATACACTTATATATACTAATCATACTTTATTGTTTCAAGAGATGCTTGATTTGTTAATAAGTTTATCTATATATTCTTATCACCGAAGTATCCAATGACATTTTTTTGATAGGAATGATCATCCAAATATGATCATTGGCCAAGCCACACCTTGGGCATAGAAATTTTGGAAAACGTAACAAATGTTGGTGCAGTCATACTACCGACGTCGATCAAAGGTTGCGGACTTACAGCGGGTATTGCGTTGGCTGTCAGAGGATTTAATCCAAATGTAGAAGTTATTGTAAGTGAACAGGTGCATTTTTATAACAGTAAATTGTAAAATTATTTCTCATTTTGATCCAATGAGCCATAATTTATCTTAAAAAGAAGATTGCACTTTGGATTATAGAAACAGAAATTTGTGAAAACTTTACATGCAATAATCTTCAGGAGGTCCAATCTGCATTATATGATCCTCTAATCAAATCTATTAGAAAAGAAACGATTTCCAGTAAAGAATTGGATTCTCCAGTGCATGAGTATGCGTGGTATAAGAATTTAAAAGGAATTGTGGGAAGTTTGTTTGACACAATTATTGAGGTACATCAGAATACGTCTGTTGCGACCGAACTTCTACTAAGAAAAGAAAAGATCTGCGATTTAGGGACAGAAATTGGTTTATCTGCGATATTATCCAGTAAACTCAATAAGCTAAAGGGAAACAGGTGACTCGTGTCATATAAATTTAATAGCTTTAATAGCTTTCTTTAAAATTTATTAATTCCGCGTAAAGGCACGTTTTATGTGTTTTGTGACCAATAAAGTACGCATAAGTGTTAGCATAAGCTTGCATACATTAAAATTGTCTTTTGCCTTTTTGTCAGTACAGTCTTATTACAATAATTATAATAACAATTATTATAGTAAATATTGAAGCTTTTTAATTTGAGTTGGAAATATTGATTTGATAACACATAAGCTGTTAACATTATTGGTATCTACATATATATGAGTCTCAGCGCGTGGAGCTTACTCAATGTCAATGTTCGACTCTGATACTGTATGCGAGTGTCAGCAGAGATAAGGACCACGGTTTGTCACTTCTGCAGTATTTTTCTGCTTCTTCTTCTTTGTGTAAAATATGGCTGAAATAGTCGCCCAAACGGCCATATCTCTACTTACATACACACATACACACACGATAAGCAAAATTCGATCAGTAATCTGCTCGTGGTGTTCATCGAGTAAAGCTAATGCAGGCGGTAACTGAACTAGAATGCATATAGGTATATAACACGCCGTAACTCTGTGAAGATAAATAGTACGGACCTCATTTTCCTTAATTTGCTAGTCCGCATTTTATGATGGTTAGCATGACATTTGCGAAAAAAAACTATTCCACCCTGTAGAGTGCGTCAAATTATGTAATTTTTTTTAGAAACAAAGTACGTCCACTACCAAAGTACTTTGGAAGAAATGGCGGGAGAAGGAAAAAATAAATTCAAAATCTAACGAATGCTATTTAAAGTACAGACTTATCTTTTAAAATAAAATACAATTTTTTTTCAAATACGACAATTTTCCCGGAAATATATGCTTATTTGCAGTTGCGCGACATTTTGATATGAATTGAATGTTGCGATAATTTTGTTGACTATTGTATTTAATAATAATATTACAATTATTTAAGTTAAATAAACAAGTAAATTTAATTTGTCAAATTCTAATTACTTAAATTCGGTGTTTCAAAGTTAGAATCAATTAAAGTTAACCAAGAAAGTGCGTAAATTTTGCGCACTCATATTAGTACTTACATCAATATCAATCGCTTTCATATTACAAATTCTATATTTTTAAATTACATAGATATATATTAGGGTTGTGTGGGGTGATGTGCAACACTTTTTTTCGTTGCTCGGAAAACATATCCAAAAATCAAATTCTTAAATATATCATGGCTGTATAATGTAGAGGAAGGAAAATACTAAAATTCTGCGTGATTAGATTTTCAAAATTTTAAATTTTTCCTAAAAATTTTTCGAGTTTTCAAAAACGTCTGTTTTAGCATTTTCAAATTTTCTTGGGGTGATGTGCAACACAGGTAAAATTAAGGTAAAAAATGGATGAATATCGACATCAATCGACTTAAATGTTAAATTTGGGCTTCTTAAATACAAATTAATCGAAATCTGGTGAACAAAAAATTTCACTGTGTTGTAATCGACCTCTGACAAATGGAAATTTCACAAAATCATTTTATTTGATTTCTTATTTATTTATCGCTTAAAAATTAATATAATGAAAGGAAAAACGCAAAAAACTTTATTTTTCATCATCTGAATCGCAGTTGTCACAAGTAAAATAGTTGCGACCTTGCATGTCGACACATTTCAAATGATAGTGTTGCACATCACCCCAAACACGCTATTTTGCGCGGACTGGCGTGACACCAACACAATGTAAGGAAATCACAAAATCGTTTTGGATTATCAAAAGCACTTGAAAAACTAACAATATAAAAATATTTACCTATAAGATGACTAAAACCAATTCACGAAATCACTATGAATGTGAAAAGCAAAAAAAACTTTCAGCTCGAGAAATTTAACTCGCTTTTCGTACAGCAAACCAGGGTGCGTGCTATCTCGCGAGTTATTTATCTAAAACAAGGTACTGTCGACACAAACACATGGCAGTATGCGGTTCTGTCAAATGTCGACATGCAGACCAAAAATCGGAAACGTTGCACATCACCCCATGTTGCACATCACCCCACACAACCCTATATGTTTGTAACACTAATTCTTATATAATCTACGATACATTGATTAATATAAAGAAAAAGTAAAAAAAAAATATTTAATTTATACAATTTTATACCAATCTTTACTACTAACTATAACTGTAACATTTCAGTTTGTCAAAAATGCATAAAACATGAATCTCAATCTAAACGTTGAATGGCGTTCGAATAATTAGAAATAGAGCGACACGGCTTAAAATTACCAAGATTCAAATTATACGCTATTTATCATACTATATATAATACTATGCAGTACATATACACGGTACCATAAATACCTTCCCACGTGAAGATATCCGCGTCCGAGTCAAACAGCAAAATAGCTGATGTTATTAATTATATTATTATTTGTGTCTACAATATTTACATTTAGGAAAGATTCGCATGTTTCTCTTCAACCTTCATCAAACGGTTGTTTCGAATATTTTCCTTGGCGTAGTCAGTACATGTCACATTTAGTAAGACATTCTCCGTGATATAGTGCGGATATAATGGCAGCTCAACGTTATATTAAGACAATTTGGGAAATTTGCAGTCAATTACCCAATTGCAATGATATACAGTGCCATCATTGTGAACAACTCTTTGAAAGGAAGGGTGAACTATATGTAGAAGCACACTTGTTCCATATACATAATATATATATTTACCACGGAAGGCAACTTTATATGGAAAGACGAATAGAATGACTCGCCATGGCGATATTTCACACACGAACAGAAGTATTTTCCAAATTGCAAAATTTGTGGAAGAAATATTCGTGTATATTGTACTTACGATTTAATGAGGCATCTGAATAGACATATAAAAGTAATGGATAAAAGACGAGAAGAAATTAATAGCTGTAGCGGACTATCGCAATACTTCACACTCGACACGGAAAATTATAAAACAAACTGCAAACATTGCAGTTGGTCTATTAACACATTTGATGGAAGAGTGCAATTTACAGAGCATATAATCATTCATCAGGCTGTGTGTCGTAATATAAACGAGCACTCAGAATCTGATGGAGAAACTGATCATTCTAACGTAGATGCAACGAAACAACACCCTGTAACTGCAGAAAATTATGCGTCCACAAGTTTTCATAATAATAGACATGGGTGAGGTTCTGAAAATCAAGAAGATCAGCAGAGGTAAATGTCACAAATATTAGTATTTTTCCTTAGTAATTGTGGCAAAACTTTCGAAAACGTCCGTCGCGAAAAATCCTTTTGGTATATGTCTTTTCTTATCTAAAAGGAACCTATTCACAAAGTTTCATCTAAATCGGAGCACGGACGTTTTCGGAGGAATAGCCGTAATTAATATATTTTATTATATATTCTAATATAACTAACACGCACGCACGCACACACACATACACACACACACACACACACACACACACACACACACACACACACACACACACACACACACACACACACACACACACACACATTAGAAAAATACATATTTAACATTTAAAAATAACTTATATAAAATTTGAATACAATATTTAACGTATCATTTTATAAATTATTATAATTACTTGAGTTAAATAAAATTATAACAATTCTAAACAATTTTACATCAATTTCTGTTAACTCAGATATACTGTTATTTATATATTATCTGAATATTACATATTCGGTAATCGGTTATAAATACTTTCATAAACGAGTAACTGCGCAAGTATTATGGAATCTAAATAGTAATTCTATAGATATCCCATTTTAAGAAATATAAATAATATAAGTCACAGTTTTGGTTTAATAATCAAATAACGTACATGAGAGCAATATCATTGTAATTCTAATGACATTCGTACTTTTTCGATTTTTAATTATTCTGTGTACAAATGTACAGATCTAATCATAGCGGACAACAAGGATCTAGGACGCCTTACCAAATCTGAAAGCCATGTAGCATGTAACACTAGCAACTGTTTTGATTTGGATAATATTGTAGAATATATCAAACAAGCGCATTTGACGAATAATTAGTAAGATCGCATTACCTTACGTAACAACAAAATGCGATCTCTTATTAATTAGACATTAACTTCTTTATAAATGTACAATTTATTAACCGTTTTAATAATTACTTACTAGTAAATCTGATATCGCCGTGTAACTGAGCTCTCTTTATATGCTCTCTTAAACTCTTTATATTAATATGTAATTTTATTCATGTGCTATATAACGTCGTATGTAATGTACACAGTTGTATCAGAGTTATAATTTGTACACACAAAGTAGAATTGTAAAACATATCCCGATACTAAAATATAGAAATTATTCGAAATAATTATTTTTGCACAATTATCGTTACCACGATTATAATCATTGCCAGTATAGTCAATTAAATTCTCAATTGTGTTAATTATTGACTGGCGAAGTAAATGTTACTTATAGTTATTTTTGGTTATTGTTAGTCAAATTCTAGCGTTCAAATTATTTGAATAATTCTAGTATTAGTAATCTAATTTTATAATCTCGATCGTATTTATAATTCTAATCAACATATAGTATTGATTCTATGCAAAATAAATTCCTATACAATTTTTAAAAATAATTTTGCTGGTTATATTAAATATTATTGTAATGTAATTATTACAAAGTTGACACACGGTTAAATATTTTGTTTACATTTGTTCAAAAATTGATAAATGGAAATAAACACCGTAAGATAGATAATGTAAAATGACACATTTTTGTTAATAAAGTGATAGACATTTGAGAAGAAATAACGGCTTACAAACCTGTTTGATCCACAATTAGTCAAAGATTATATTAATTGTCAATGATTATAATATATGATATACCTACATATTCTCCTTCCTGTTATCTATTACCTTTATTTTTTGTATTAATCGACGAAGAATCAATTGTTCTAAACAAATAATACTTTATAAATAATTAAAAATTTTAATGTACGTATAATTGATACCTCATGATTTTGAGAAATTTGGATATTACAAACGTTTATGCGAAATTTGTTGTATTTAAACTCAGAATTAAATTTGCTAATATTAATCATAAAATTTATAAAATTAATTTATTTATATATACATTCTCTATATGCAATTAACAAACTAATAATTTTGTAATAATTATGGCAATTAATAGATAAGTGATGTAACAACATAATTTGTACGATACTGTAAAGTGAATGTACGAAAAAAAATACGAAATTGTGTATTAGAGATCGTTATTAAATTTGCTGCAAGTAATAATCAATTAATTTGTTTTGTTACTGATTTTCTCAGTTTAATTATCTTCTCAGATCTTATAAAATGTTATATTACTTGATATAAATCTCTCACATAATTGATTAAGGCTAATTTATATAAAATCGATATAAAAAGCTCTTCTGTTTCGTGATAAAATATTTATTCAATCTCATGTTATATTACTTGCAAGTAATATAAAACGAACACATAATAAACATGCACATGGATGGTCTATGAAAAATATAGAAACAAAATGGACATATTATACATATGATAAAATAAACATAATTATTATTCATTTTTTAAATAAAATAAACTTGTTAGAATATATGCAACAGAAAGATAATTTCTGCCCCTTTCGGGTTTATACAGTTAAAACCCGAAATCCGTCAAAACCCGAATTTACTAGTAAATTCTAGTTTTAACTAATTGTAAGTTAGCTCGGCAATTCACGTTCTAACTGAAATAATTTAGTCAAAACTAGAATTGACCGAGTGCTTTAGTATATTCGCGTTCTAACTGAAAAAATTTAGTTAAAACTAGAATTAACCGACTGCTTTAGTAAATTCGCGGTCTAATGTGTTTCTCTTACAGTCAAAACGCGAAATCCCTCAATCGGCAATGCTATACATATATGTGTTACGCCCAAACACCGAAATCGCTCAGTGAGCGAAAAAAACATCCACAACGCGTTGTGGACGGTGCTGATCTTCCAAAGACCGAAATGAGATATTTTTTCGGTGTGTGGTCGTTTTTATTATCCACAACGCGATGTGTGCATTTGAGAAACGTCCACGACGCGTTCTGCATAACATGCATGTACTTTAAGTTATAAAGCGAGGTCCACGCTGCCTACCGGCGGAGGTGGGTGCGGGAGGGGGGGCCAAAGGCTCCCCTTGCACCCCCCCGCGCGTGTGTGTGTGTGTGTGTGTGTGTGTGTGTGTGTGTGTGTGTGTGTGTGTGTGAGTGACGCGCTTTAAAAGTATTTAAGTGTTTAAAGCGCATCACTATACATATAACGACACTAACCATTTTAATACTTTTAAAGCGCGTCACTCACACACACACACACACACACACACACACACACACGCGCGCGCGCGCGCGCGGGGTGCAAGGGGAGCCTTCGGCCCCCCCTCCCGCACCCACCTCCGCCGGTAGGCAGCGAGGATCTCGCTTTATAATTTAAAGTACATGCAAGTTATGCAGAACGCGTCGTGGACGTAAGCGCGCCGGCGACACGTTAGAACGCTAATTCACTAAGAGCAATCATTCAATTCTAGTTTTAACTAAATTATTTTAGTTAAAACGCGAATTTACTAAAGCGGTCAGTTAATTCTAGTTTTAACTGAATTATTTTAGTTAAAACGCGAATGTACTAAAGCATTCGGTCAATTCTAGTTTTAACTAAATTCTTTCAGTTAGAATGCGAATTACCGAAAGGGCTTAGTTAAAACTAGAATTTACCAGTAAATTCGGGTTTTGACGGATTTCGGGTTTTAACTGTAACATATACATATTGAAAAAGATTTCTAAGTATTGCTTTGTTAAATTATTTGTACAATATTTAATCCTGATAGAGATAAAAGGGCTCGAGAGAAGTCTCATTTTAAAGATCTCATCTTAAAATCTTATATTTAGGAGGAGGATGAGAGAAAAAATAAAGTAATATACTTACTAACTAGTGAGTCGGCTCGCCGATATAATATCCAATCCCTCCGAGCAATTGAATACGACGCATTACTTGGCGACTGCTTTTGCCAAGTCTTTGGTAGTCTCGGTCTTTCCTGTCCCAGCAGGCCCTTCCGGAGCGCCGCCGAGATGCTGGCTGAGAGCACCGAACAAGGTGCGATAGCATCTATATCGAGCCCGCTCGATCATCGGCGCGAGTTCGATCCGCTGCGTGTCCACGACGTTCCGCCAATGAACAATCATGGCGCCTGCGCCGTTTTCCAGTACTACGCGGTCGGTACTACGCGAGTCAGAGCAGCGACGCGGTTTGAACCTCGATATCACTCGCGCGATGTATGAGATGTATCTGGATTGAATAAATCGCGTAAGTCCACACGGAAACTACTTGCACGTTAACAAGCGATCGACACTTTCACAGTTCTTCCTTTGTTCAGTTCACGTCGTCGAAGGAGCAGCGATCGCGAGAGAAAGACGGCGATTCGAGGGCCGATTTTCGTATATTTCAAGTAAAATATCTGCTCCAGATCGAAAACAAGAACGGCATAGCATCTACGGCATCGAGGAGCTCGATAGTGGCATTGTTTAATTGCGAGAGAATGATCGCGCATATCCTCCCGTGGCACTCGTCTCAGCGCGGCGCGGCGGCTCGAAAGATAATCCGAAGAATGCGAGGGACGGAACGTCCTCTGCCTCGGCGCGCGGCGCGTCCCGCGCGGTGACGTCACGGCCTACCCAGCCTACGCGGCACGACGCGCGCGGCCGCGGCCGCGTCGATTCAAAAATATCGAAAACGAATAGATCAACGATAAGAGAACCACGTATGCCGAATCTTTCGTTGACTTTCACAGGTTTAACTGGCCGTATTCTGCGTTTTGTCTCAATGGTGTCTGGTCGACGTCGCGTAGCTGTCTCTCGAAATGCGAGTGTTGTATGCCTGTGCAAACAGTTATTGTGATCATTAGCCTGGATTAATTAACTTCCACGAATCAATAATCGAGGCGATGGTCGCTGTTTAATCGGAGCAGATATTTTTGCACGATTTATCTATATTTAAGAAATATAATAATTGTACAAATATAAAAGAGTTTTATCTATAATTTTACATACGTATTCCAATATACGTATTCCAATATTTTAATATATATTTTATATACATGCATATTCGGGAATCGAGGAATGGAAATTACAATTCTAACTATCATTTTGCCGCGATAGATATTTCGCACAAAATCTTTCGTTAACGTTGCTTTAATTCCAGTACAGATAGGTATAGAATTTTGCGCTGAAATTTGGAATAGAGTTCTGTCTATGATTTCATGTGCCGTATATTGCGAGAAAAATTTGCAAAATTAAAATATATATAAAAAATATATATAATAAAGTGTCGCGCGTTACTTCGGTAATTAGCACGCGCGATCGTAATTAGCCTCTCTTTCGCGAGTGTCGCGTCGAACGTACATACGTCGAATTTGCGTTGTGCTAGTGCGAAATGGAGGGACCTAAGAGAAGAGGCGGCGCGGCGGCCTGAGAGGCATCGGGCGACGGCGGAGCAACCCTGTGGTGAATATCATTATTTACATATTGCTCGTTAACTTCACTTCGGAATTAATTTTTAATTTTCTTCTTTCGTTTATTTGTAAATCGCCTGGAACGATTCGTACAAGTGCACCTGAATAATTTGTATAAGTAATAAAAAGGGAAACTTTTGTTTGTGACTTTGTACGAAAGTTTACGGAAAAGATTTCTCCGTGGAAATTATATAATCTTTCATTCCTGGTACTTACCTTTAAAAGACGAATAGCATATTCGTGTACTTCATGTAAAATTATTAGGTTTTTTTTTTATGTTAATTGTGTGTCATTCGAGCGCTAATTTGGATTTTGTATTTGTATGTTGCAGGTCGATGTAGCGTTACAACTCGGTTGCTGCATATTGGTGAGTGAGAAGTTAACGTTTGTCTTATAAATCGAGGTAATGGATCCGTGAAAACTGTATGAGATATATATAAGATGTGTATACAGATATATGTATCAATGTATGTATCAAATGTTATAAGAACGTACATTACAAATATATAAAATATCATAGATTCCTTACTTTAAGATGGATGGGCTGGAATAAAATAGATATTTATATATATTTAATCCTGGAGATCATGTATTTATTTGTCGATTTATTATGTGCGAGAACGATTTTCGCACGACAGATATATTACTTTTAAATCCGGTAGGAACGTCATCCTTTACACTTCTTGTCTTTTCAGGCAACGCAATTAAGAATACCATGAGGATACATACTATTAATATAATTTGACAATTTTAATATAAAGTACGATAGTAGTTTAAAAATTTAGTATATGTTAAAATATTGATATTAGTAATTTAGAAATAGCTTCTAATATTTCATATTTAGAGGTGCTTATTTACAGTCTGTCTAGTAAGAGCGTGGTCGGCCTAATTTATAGAAAAATTGAGTTAGCAAAATTTTGAAATACATAGATACATTTCTATTTGATTAGAGCTAAGATGCAATTACATTAATAATATATCCAGTCACCATCGTCGTCGATAATTGACTGACATTTCCAAAGGATATTTTGCGGCAATAATCTCCATATCCGACGAATCTCTCAAAATAGATTGCTTCAAACTGAATATTTGTCTTCCACGAAGCTTATCATGCTTAATATATGCCCAAACATTTACGATCGGATTTGCATCGGGCGACTGTGACGGCCAATCAAATTGATTGATGCCAGATTGCTCCTTCCTTTCTACTCTTTGCCGTATGTCTCGGCCAGGGATGAGGATCTCTGGAATGGGATCCTTTATGTGGTAGTGGGTACTCGTATCCTAAATGTTAACGAGTTTGTCGAACTCGTGGGATAGTTACGTGTGAAACCCCTCTCCGGGTAGAGGAGGTTCCTGTTTGTCTTTGTACGTGCATGTCCTGTGGTCGTGCACGTTCTGTTCCTTGGGATGCTATCGGCTCCCCTGGGAATGACCTCGCAGCCAATGAAGAGAGCCCTCAATGATATGACTGCCCGCGGTCATTATCATGAGGGTTCTTCGAGGCGGTCGAATGTCTAGACATTCGACTAGAGGACCTTTTCCCCTGGGGTTTCGGGGCATCCCTACGTTTGATCCGCCGTGTGATCCTTGTCTTCGGTTTACGTTTCCTGTCGCCTCAGCGTGAGGACTGTTGCGTCTCGTAAAGTAATACCTACTCGAGTCTCCCGCGTGACGTAACTGTATACTAATATAAGTGCGCGAAATTTACGCACTTTCTTGGTTAACTTTAATTGATTCTAACTTTGCAACACCGAATTTAAATAATCAGAATTTGACATAAATTAGATTTATTTGTTTATTTACCTTAAATAATTATAATATTATTATTAAATACAATAGTCAACAAAATTATCGCAACATTCAATTCATATCAAAATGTTGCGCAACTGCAAGTAAGCATATATTTCCGGGAAAATTGTCGAATTTGAAAAAAAAATTGTATTTACGTTTCTTAAACAATTAAATCGTGTAGATTTAATTCCGGGGTAGGGAAGGGTATTAATGTCCCAAGATAGCTGTGTTTCAAGTCCGAAAAATTTGCGACGCGCATAGTTTATTAAATTGGAATATATGTATATGTACAGTATGTACATTACAATTCGTTATTTCTTTATACGTAAAGTATAGAATATATGAACACCAACACCTTGTTATGGCTCCACGCTCCATCTTTCTTTGATTAAATTGTATTTTATTTTAAAAGATAAGTCTGTACTTTAAATAGCATTTGTTAGATTTTGAATTTATTTTTTCCTTCTTCCGCCATCTCTTCCAAAGTACTTTGGTAGTGGACGTACTTTGTTTTTAAAAAAAATTACATAATTTGACGCACTCTACAGGGTGGAATAATTTTTTTTGCCAATGTCGTGCTAACCATCATAAAATACGGACTAGCAAATTAAGGAAAATGAGGTCCGTATTATTTATCTTCACAGAGTTACGGCATGTCAAAGTTACCTATATACATTCTAGTTCAGTAAGTAGAGATATGGCTGTTTGGGTGACTATATTTCAGCCATATTTTACATAAAGAAGAAGAAGCAGAAAAATACTGCAGAAGTGACAAACCGTGGGGTCCTTATCTCTGCTGACACACGCATACAGTATCAGAGTTAATCATTGACATTGAATAAGCTCCCACGCGCTGAGACTCATTGTATATGCAGATACCAATAATGTTAACTGCTTATGTGTTATCAAATCAATATTTCCAACACAATTTAAAAAGCATCAATATTTACCATAATAATTGCATGTTATTACAATTATTGTAATAAAATTGTACTGACGAAAAGGCAAAAGACAATTTTAATGTATGCAAGCTTATACTAACACTCACTGCTAAGAATTACTTCGTATTGACAATTGTGTTTATCTACATTTGTTGCAATGTTATAAAATGAAAAAATAGTATTTAAATATTTCAATGTTTCGTTATAATTATGTTGTATATTTTCTTATTTAATGTAAAACATTTAATGTAAGTTTAGCATTTAGCATTTTTTTTATTAAAAAAAAATAATAATAATTTTTCAATGATATACATGCAACAGGAATATGAATCCGTAATTGTATATGAAGCAGAAAACTATTGTAAGATCTGAGAAGATAATTAGAGTGAGAAAATCAGTAACAAAACAAATTAATTGATGATTACTTGCAGCAAATTTAATAACGATCTCTGATACACAATTTCGTATTTATTTCGTACATTCACTTTACAATATCGATACAAATTATGTTATTACATCACTTCTTAATCGCCATAATTATTACAAAATTATTAGTTTGTTAATTGCATGTAGAGAATGTATATATGAATAAATTAATTTTATAAATTTTATGATTAATATTAGCAAATTTAATTCTGAGTTCAAATACAACGGAGAATTTCGCATAAACGTTTGTAATACCCAAATTTCTCAAAATCATGAGGTATCAATTATAAAGAGCGATTGCTAATGTTAGAAATAGGCCCGTACATTAAAGTTTTTAATTATTCATTAAGTATTATTTATTTAGAACGATTGATTCTTATATGTTTAGAAAATGCTTCAGTATGTTCAGAACTATTCGAAAAATATTTTAGATAAACCGGAACTTGCGACATTTCGTACAGCATATCACTCTATTCTCTCTAAGTACGCGACGCTCGGGCGACATAAATTTATTAAAAAATCATACAACATTGCTAATGTCAGGCACTCTCTAGTAAATGCTTCAGTATGTTCGGAACTATTCGAAAAATGTTTTATATAAACCGGAACTCCGAGATTTCGTCGGCATCTTACTTTATGCTACGGAAAACTAGCAGAAAATTTTTTCAATGGACTTTTTTTGGCAATTATATATTTCAGGCAATGTGCTAATACGGACTCACGAAACAACGCAGAGAGTACGCGATGATAGCCCACTCATCGAAATACGAGAAACGGAATACATATTCGGTTAATTCTATAAATGTATTTTGTAAACTTAAACCTTTTTATATTTATAGGTTGCTCCTCTTAAGGCTGGAGTTCAGGACCCTGTGTTGTTGTAAAAAATTTAACCAATAACATATATGTAGATTATTTTTACTAAACGATCAGTAATTGGACTTGCTAATTATGCAATTTATATTTGTAATTACATATGATTTAGGTGTTTCAGAAATATGACAAAATCTGCTCTCTTGTAATATTGCATGCATGTTAAATTAATCACATTGTTATTTTTCTGAAACAATTTTAGATAATTTTACATTTAAATATAAGTATCATATTTCTTCTATATTTCTTAGCATGTAACAATTTTTATAGGATTTTTACATTTTCGTACTGTATTGAAAAAATTTCAACCATTGTAACTATCAAACATTATATTTGGCACTTGTTTGTACATGATGATAATGATTAGTTCCTTTAAATCCCAAGTGGAACATAAGGTCTCCTATAAAGTTTCAGTAATCGCTTTAAATTCAGATGTACGGGGTGATTAGCCTACAGCACCCTGGCATGGTGACAAATAAGAGATACACCTATCAATTTTCAGCTATATTTTAGACCAATGCATACGTTTCAAATTCGCGCACTTTTGCATGCGCGTGCGGCCACGGAGCATGCGCATGTGGCCACAGAGCATGCACATGTGGCCGCGGGGCATGTAAGGCATGTTCATGGTCGGTATGACAGGATTCCTAACCTGTAGTGCAATTCTGTAACTCGTTATGCCGTCGTTATGAGCTATAACGACAATTGCGCAGCTTTTTTACCATATAAAATATCTGCGCAACGATAGTCGATACCTCATAACGAGTTACAGAATCGCACTACTGAAGCCCCTTGCACAATGCCAGGCAACAGGCAATAGGAACAGGGAATAGAAATCAGAAATCATGTATAAATGCAGAATAAACAGTGACACAGGCAATAGACACAGAGTTTCCGTCACGTTGGAAATTCTGTGCCTATTGCCTGTTGCCAACCAATCATAGCATTCGAATTTTTTAGGTTGTAATTAACGATTTTTTGGTTATTTCCTGTTCCTATTGCCTGTTGCCTGGCATTGTGCAAGGGGCTTTACACACACACACACACATACAGCCGCAGGGGTAAGTGATCCGCGCAATTCCTTGGGCCTAGCGCACCTACGGTATCCGAAAACGTGGGGGTCGTCATTGCTACCATGGCTCGAGCCTCGAGGAAGGTTTTGGAAGACAGTGGATTCTTGCTGGCGATATTGATTCACAGTCCCGTTCTCAATGAATTGTAATTGCTCGATATAACAAGTACACATTCTCATCCCGATATCTCGTTATTCATACTCGTGTTTATACTTTTTTTGCTCGATTTCCGAGCTACTCTCACAACTATGAATATTAATCATTATTTTCTAATTTTCCCATTGATTTTATTTGTTGTAATGTCCTTTTAAATGCATTAATGCAGCACGCAATTATTTCTGAGTGAAATGATTGATCGACAAATTTAACACGTACAAAAATGATGTAAGTTAAAGATACTGCATGTATTGTGTATGTTGCTTTATTGCAAAGGAAATCAAATTTGCATAATAAGAAGGAAATAAATATGTGATACATTAATAAGGTAATACTTAAGGAGAGCTCCCTCCTCACCGATTTCGCTGAATTTAGGCTTAATCGACGCGTTTTTGCACAAAACGAACGAATCTGGCAGAAAAAAGTCCCGCTCTGCCCCGCGAAGCGAGATATTAACTGTTAAAGTTGACGACTATCAGGTTATGAAACCTGTCATACCGACGCGGTGTAGCGACTGATAGCGATTACGAACATGCCCTGAGGCCACATGCGCATGCTCCGTAGCCGCACGCGCATGTAAAAGAAGGTCACGTGACAACTGTCTGCTTGGTAAGTAACACAATTTCAAATGTTAATCAAATATCTCTTTTGTTTTAATCTTACGAGTCTGTCAACAATGCGACTGCACGAGTTTCTCGCTGTAACCCATAATACAGAAAAATTAATTAGTTATTTAATCGAGCATCATTTAATTGCTAAAGAAATACAGTGTCCAAAATGTGGTAATAAATTAATAATTGATACAAGTAAGCTCAGATTTCGATGCCGAAAAACATATTATGAGAAGAATTCCAGCAAAAAATATGTAAAAAAACAATGTATGTTCCAAACAAGTGCAAAATGTGATACGTGGTTTAGTAAATCAAAATTAAGTTTAGAAACCGTATGCCGATTAACAGCATACTTTATTATGTTACGGCCTCCGCGACATCAATTTTTGTGTACGGAGTTACAACTTTCCGAGCCTTCGTTTATTGATTGGGTTTCCTTTTGCCGAGAAGTAAGTATAATTTGATACATTTAATACATTAAATATAAATATGTTAAATGTATATTTAGTAAATTTATTTAAAAATGATATAGGTTTGCATATACTGGGCCAAAAAAAATTCGACCAAACTTGGAGGCCCCAACAAAATTGTTGAAATAGACGAGGCTAAAATCGGCAAAAGGAAATACAACTGTGGCCGAATTATCGAAGGAAAATGGATCTTCGGTGGATACGAACGCGACTCAAGAAAAATATTTCTTGTTGCGGTTCCGGATCGTACAGAGAAAACTTTGCTGGAAATTATAAAAGAGTGGATTCTACCTGGGACGACGATAATGTCAGATTGTTGGAGGTCATACAATTGTTTAAACAATGAAGGCTTCCAACATCTGACCGTTAATCATTCCATGAATTTCGTCGACCCAGATACTGGTAAGTATAAACTTTAAATAGTTTTACAAATGTTTGGGTTTAACTATAATATATTTAAGATAAAAAAATAAAGAAATGTTGCATAAATGTATTGACAGTTTTTCTAATTTTTAGGAGCCCACACCCAGCATATAGAACGCGTTTGGAGAGAGGTAAGAGCTAATATCCCACGGTACGGAACACGTACTTCACACTTAGTGGGATATTTAGCAGAATATCTCTTCAAACGCGTTCATGATTACGAAGACCGTTTGAACAGTTTTTTCTGTACCATTGCGGAACTGTATCCACCGAAGATCCATGATGAAGCAGATATCTCAGAGCCGGAGGCTTCTACAAGTGCTACAACTTAAAATGAATATTTGCTAAACCACGTATCACATTTTGTACTTATTTGAAACATACATTGTTTTTTTACATATTTTTTGCTGGAATTCTTTTCATAATATGTTTTTCGGCATCGAAATCTGAGCTTACTTGTATCAATTATTAATTTATTACCACATTTTGGACACTGTATTTCTTTAGCAATTAAATGATGCTTGATTAAATAACTAATTAATTTTTCTGTATTTCTTTAGCAATTAAATAAGGCTCGATATATCCATTAATAATCATATTACTGTGTTTCATTAACCTCAACGCTTAATATCTGTAACAGAAATAATTTGTTAAAGCAGAGAATAGTTGATATATGAAAAGTACATATTTATAAGTACTTTTCATATACCAACTATTCTCTGCTTTAACAATTTTATTTCTGTTTCGTTAACTTCAACGCTTAATATCTGTAACAGAAATAATTTGTTAAAGCAGAGAATAGTTGATATATGAAAAGTACATATTTATGTGTACTTTTCATATACCAACTATTCTCTGCTTTAACAAATTATTTATGTTTCATTAACTTAAACGCTTAATATCTGTAACAGAAATAATTTGTTAAAGCAGAGAATAGTTGATATATGAAAAGTACATATTTATGTGTACTTTTCATATATCAACTATTCTCTGCTTTAACAAATTATTTATGTTTCGTTAACTTCAACGCTTAATATCTGTAACAGAAATAATTTGTGTTCCAAAATATTCTCTGTTGTAATCAAAATCACCAATTTGAAAACAATATATTAAATTTTATTATTTATTAATTGGATTAAAGTTGAGATCTAACATTTCCTTAAAATAAACGTGATAACTGTATACACGGCTGCGTCGAATATGTCCGAATTCCTACAAAGTATAAAAAACATAATACTTATTTGATATATAGTTATCAATTGAAATTAAAACAATTACCTCGTGATTTAAATAGCTAAATCTATCCTTAATATTGCGCTTTCTTTCCGCTGTATACGCATTTTTCAACGTAAAAGTTAATATATCGTGCAATAAATCTTCAGATACTGCATTTAGATGTGAAAAATTGACAAGGATCATTCTATTGTGATCTTTAAGATTTTTCTCCCAAAACATTTTTCGGATGAATTTGGGCCATGTTTTTGCATCGCCAACAACATCCTGAACCATTAGCCACGGATTACTATTTAATTGCTCTACTGAATATGGCATTATAAATATTTTGGAATTGCACAGAACAATATATGATATGTGATATGTCATTGAGGTTGAGCGCTCAATGTACGTCACTACACATGTGACCACGGAGCATGCGTATGTGGTCGCGGAGTATGTCCGTAGTCGCTACATAGCGTCGGTATAACAGGTTTCATAACCTGATAGTCGTCAACTTTAACAGTTAATATCTCGCTTCGCGGGGCAGAGCGGGACTTTTTTCTGCCAGATTCGTTCGTTTTGTGCAAAAACGCGTCGATTAAGCCTAAATTCAGCGAAATCGGTGAGGAGGGAGCTCTCCTTAAGTATTACCATTAATAATTAATGTTACAACAAACAGATATGGACAGTTAAATTTGACAAAACTATAATACAGATGATTCTAGCTTTTGAATCCAAATTAATTAATGCAGATTTATATCTGTCCATATCTGTTTGTTAATGATTAATTAATTTGGATTTAAAAGCTAGAACCATTTGTAGTTTTGTCAGATTTATATCTGTCCATATCTGTTTTGGTTACTGTAAATTTCATATGATATCGTGGTTTACTCGTTTTAATAAATAAAGGAAAATTCTTTCACAATCTAGTTGTTATGCTAATTATGAACTGTCTCTTACAATTTAATATTAACTAGAAGACAGCGGCAGGAGACAAGCTCTTATATATGTATACATGATCAATTGCTTTATTGTAAAGCTCGGACGTTAGGTTGAAATTAAAACGAAAACAACACTACATACGTCGCTTTGTCATGAGAATATAAATAAAGAATGTAAATAGAGAACATAAATAGAGAATATAAGTTTAACTGAGAACATAAGCACGACTAAGTATTATTTCGATATGGCATTTAACAGTTACAAAATCTCGTCGGATTAATTTGCTGGGACATTTATAATGTCTTCAGTCCGGCGTGCGTTTGCTCACAAGTTAAGCAAACAGCATGCCGCCGATGTGAAGCGGCAAATTGCCACTTCTACTTCCTATTCTCGTGATTTATCCAAGAGCGGTAGCAGTGTATCAGGATTTTCTTCCACGGTATATAGTCTTTGGAAAACTGGCATATAAAGAGATTGCCAATAATCTTGGAGTAAATTAATATTTAATTCCTTATATGCAGATGTCCCTGTGCGAGGTATTAGAACCACTTGATTACGAGGAATTCTTGGGACAGCATCAGTCAGTGCTGGACCGTGATCCTTTAAAACCAATACTAGTTTTTCCACCGGGGGACGTCGAATTGAGAGTCGTAAAGAGGAAGATTCAAACAGAGGAGCCAGTAAATGTAAAAAAATAGTTGAAACGCTATTAATTACAATACAGTTATTTAAAACTTGCCATCCATTCTTCATTTTGATCATTTGGCTTTCAGTGATACCGTGTCGCCTTATGTGAAAAGATGCATCGAGAGTTTTACTTCAGACTGGGTCGTAATACATCGTAAATACAAAGGTAGAATCTCACCTATCGCCAGAGACAGATTGCTTCAGGATACACCTAGACAAGATTTCAAGGTATCTAGTGCTGGAGATAAAATTAATTTATTTGTGATAAGCAGGAAGTGAAAGCGATTTATCTTAATTAGGTAGATCAAGAAGATGCAAATGGCTGTGTATCACCGAACGAGGAGGATGATTTGTCCAATTCCGGAGATACTCCGAGAGGATCTTGGACAAGTCTGGATTTGCGGCATTCGCAACATGACCCTCTTCTGCCGAGTTTGTTAGATCATGTTTGCCTCGAAACGATCGATCAGATGAACGAGCAGAAAAGATTGGAGGATCGACAGGTACAGGATTATAAAGCGGCAAGTTTGTCCGTTTTATTTTGATTAAATATTCTTAATATTTGTTATTAAATATTTTATTAAATATTGTTCCGGATTCGGCGTTGCTGATACATTCTATTCCGCGATATTTAGACAACGAGTCCGTAAGTCAACAACAGCGTGTAATCGATCACGCGTACACGCGTCTCCTACAATCGTATCACGCGCTGGTCATGCTCCCGCATACCTGCGCCGCTTCCGAACTCGAAGGTTTTGTGTGCTGTGCGACGATCCGGCGAATTTAGTTCCTGTATGACGGGCCTGCGATAAAGACCGATCGGTCATGGGATTGTTCGCGCCGTATATTGTGTCGCCGTTCTCCTGCGTTAATACTAGGATGTGCGGGCGTGATTATCCAAAGATTAACAATCAATTGGATACCGGCCTCCCGTGTTATTGGGAGCGAGCTGGTTTTGGCGTGGAGCACGCTCTCCTTGCAGGCCCAAGAACTGTTTTCAGCTGACGCAGCGAAAATCTGCGTCATCGCGCGCAGCAAGATCTCCGTTCGCGCGTTTCAAGATCTCCGTTCTATATTCGCGCTCCTCAAGATCTCTTTATTCGCGCTGATCAACGCTCCGTTCCGTTACGCGCCGCCCTCTTTCCCATTCGTTTACGCGCTTTGTAGTTACGCTCGTGCGAGTCGAAATCCGCTGGTGCTCGGAACTATATTCCGTTAACGGGCCTTCAGTCCGTCGGATCGATCATCTTTCTGTCGGCGTTTATTTTGTATTCTGTGTATGTGACGTAAATATAGATATTGAGATTAGCGATAATTCACTCGCGAGTGAATTGAGAGTGTCCCGTTTAACCGTCGAACCTTCTGAACCCCAGACTATATCCTCATACATTCCTCAATTAAATATTTTATTAAATATTTAATAAAATATTGAATAATAAATGTTAAATATTAAATATTGTATTTATTGTTCAATATTTGACTAAATAATTAAATATTTATTTTTCAGGAAGCCTTGTTCCCGCTTTACGCTCCTCCGACTTCTCCTGACGACGAGTGGCAAGAAATCAGCGTTGCCCCGGAACCTACAGAACCTTTTGCTCATAAAATTCTCGTAAAATGTCTGCAATTAAAGTTAGAACTAGAAGTGGAGCCAATATTCGCGAGTCTCGCATTATACGATGCCAAAGAAAAGAAAAAGGTATGATATTTTTTATCATTGAAATTACAACTTCAAGAATGCATAATGCTAATTACAAATTGTTATATTTCAGGTGTCCGAAAATTTCTACGTCGATATGAATTCAGAGGGATTGAAAAGAATGCTTGGAGGACGCATCGCTTATAGCGATGCAAGTATCTTAGCTAGAAGTTCCGTTTTAAGCATCAATAAACCCAGTCCCGATTTGTTTCTTGTCGTACGGCTCGAGAAAGTATTGCAGGGCGATATATCGGAGTGTGCCGAACCATATTTACGCGAAGATAAAAATAAAGATAAGGTAATAAAATGTTAAAATAAAATACTGATGCATTCAAAATGGCAATTTCTCATATTATTGTCTTATTCATTTCAGTATAAGTCAGAGCTGCCGCCGCTGCTGCGTGCGAACGCCTGGGTCGTTATAGAATGCCTCTCGCGTGGACTGCAATTCATCTGTCTGGTGTAATCGGAGGCAGTGGTGATACGGATAGCACTGGCAGTGCTGGATCTTTAGACAGAAAGTCGGGCGGTCTGGAACAGTGGCGAAAGAAAGTGGAACCGCCGACGCGACGTGGTTCGCTAGAAAGACGGAGTTCGGATAAAAGACGTAGTTGGTCGCCGGACGATTTTGCCAATTGCCTCGATAGCTTTAGGTTTGTATAATGCTCCATTTTCCTATCGAAAGGCTTAACTAACATCTTGATATTCTTATAGACCCATTACTTT
This sequence comes from Temnothorax nylanderi, assembly GCF_030848795.1. NCBI lineage: Eukaryota > Metazoa > Arthropoda > Insecta > Hymenoptera > Formicidae > Temnothorax > Temnothorax nylanderi. Next base: position 54,471 of record NW_027249826.1, read on the forward strand.
AACAGTCTCGAGCTTCTTCAAACAGGAAAGCGAACGACTTCGCGATGAAGATCTTTATAAGCTTTTGGTTGAACTACGAAGACCTGGTTCCAACTTGAAACGATTAAAATGCTTACCAGGGATATTGAAATTGGATCTCAGTCCTAGACCCGAAGAACTACCGAGGTGTCTTGACCCGACCTTAGAAGATTAGTTCCATATCCGGATGAAAAAAATCGACCGGTTAAGGAGATACTCGAGTTTCCAAGCGAAGTTGTTTCGCCCGATTTAACGTATCGTAATCTTCTATATCTTTATCCCAAGGTGCATATCGAATAAAATTGTACCATCAATTATTTCTTATTAATTATACGACATGAGAAATTATATTTTATTATGTGTAGGAAGCAAACTTCAGCTCCAGAACTGGCTCAGCCCGTAATATCGCTGTAAGAATTCAGCTTATGGGAGGTGAGCAAGAAGCCGACGCGCTTACAGCTATCTTCGGCAGATCATCGTGTCCTGAGATGATGCATGAGTACTTTACTTCCGTGTCATACCACAACAAGAATCCGAATTTTTACGACGAAATCAAGATGAGACTACCCGCGGATTTAAGTGCGAAACATCACTTATTGTTCACTTTCTATCATATTAGTTGCCAGAAGAAAGCAGAGCAACCAAACGTCGAAACGGCGGTCGCGTATACAGTAAATTTCAATCAGTAATTAATAAAACCAGGACTTAGTAATTTGATTGATGAACTAAATATGTAAAATTTTAATTATAGTGGCTACCGCTTCTAAGAGCCCGCAAATTATTCCTACATCGCACCCTATGTTCTTTTGCCAGGCACTCGATGGGTGGATGCTCATCGAGGGGTCTTCACTGTCATATTGGAGCCTGTTTCCAGCGTTCATCCGCAAGACAAATATACCGACAGGTAATAATGTATTATTTTTTCCTTTGTGCGAATAAAAAACGAATAAAAAGATATGTAATAATTTTTTACATAATTTCCATATTACAGATTTTTATCATTATGCGGCTTTTTGGAAACCGGTCAAGTTTCGCCTCGTATCGGCGAAGCGGGCATGGAATCAGAATTGAAATCAGCTCTTCTCGAATTAGCGCGTGCCTCGCATTCCGCCTTGGTGCGATTACTTCCCCAATTACTGGATCAATTACTGTGTCTTCTAATGCGACCGCCAACATTACTCTCAATCGTTGAACGTTGCCGCCACCATCTTCGAGGCTCTGGGACTGCTTGTACGAAATATCACCAATTTACCGGACGGTCAACTGGACGCGCATGGAAGACACGCGCTATTGGCCATCTACATCGCGTATCAATGCTCTTTGCCGAGCATGACTCACAACGGGGGCGTCGTGCGAGCACAGAGCAATCCCGATCTGCCTCTGGAAGATCTGGAGATGGAGATCCACTCGCGGGGATTGGACAGAACCGCGTCGATGCGACAGGAATCCCCCTCGATCAACAGTCATCCTACCAGAAGACTTCTACACGAGAAACTTGCCTTGCACTGGGTTGTATCCACCGGTCAGGCACACGAACTGGCGATAACTCATTCCTGGTTCTTCCTGGAGCTGATAATGCGCTCGATGGTTGTCACGCTGTCTGAGATGGCGTCCTTGGAGGCACTGCGAAAACTGAGATTCTCACCGCAGTTCTACGACGATGTCGCAACGCTCACCGCTGCGTTAACGTCCGAGGTGATATCGCGCTGCGGCAAGGAAATCCGCGTGGCGTCCAACTTGATATCGAGCCTTGGCAATTTCCTATCCGACTTGCTATCCGTGATGGACAGAGGATTCGTGCTGTCGTTCGTTCGCGCCGCCTGTTGCTCGCTGTCGGATGCGTCAATGCATATTCCCGACTCCGCAGCGTTATTCGCTCTGAAACTCGATCTCGTGAGAACGGTGTGCTCGCACGAGCACTATGTAGCATTGAATCTTCTCTTTGGCACTGGCTATACATCGGGATCGGCTCCGGCATCGCCCAGTCCATCGACTGGCAGCTCAGGCAGTCTAATATCCACTCTCGTGCCTGGGGATAGAGCCCGGTTTTCGGAACTCAGTCAGGAATTCAGGCAGCAGCACTTCTTGGTCGGCATCGTTCTGTCCGATCTGGCAAACACCTTGGAGATACCAAATCCGATGCTACAGAATAAAGCTATTGGGACCGTCCGACATCTCATGAGCTGCCACGATGCTGATCCGCGATATTCCGACCTGCGGCGAAGGCTAGAGTTGCCGCGCTATATCTGCCGTTACTTAGTATCTTGATGGATGCCTTACCCCAGCTTTATCATTGGGACTCCAAAGACAAAAGCGTTTATCCGGATGAATCCGGATCGATCACGCAATCGGTAGCATTGGCTATTGCTGGCGGAATGTCGGCGGACACCGCGGGCAATCAGTGCCGTGTATCTCTGAGTTCCGAAGCTACTCGACATTTATTAATGTGTGCCTTATGGGTGCTGAAGGGATTAGAACAAACCGCTCTAGCACAGTGGTGTTCCAAGCTCAGCGCGAGACGTATTCTGAGCTTGCTGCAAGTACTAAATATCGCCACCGCAGCTTTCGAGTACAAAGGCAAGAAAGCACTTAAAAGATTGCCACCTCAAACAACGGCAGTAGGTAAACAATATATGTTCTAACCCACCGCGGGGGTATCGGGTTACACAAGGGTATCGGATTTCGCGGGGGGAGGGGGAGGGGGTACCGCGGGGGGTGAGGGGCGGGGGGTATACCGCGGGAGGGGGGGTATACCGCGGGGGGGGGGGGTATACCGCGAGGAGGGGGAGGGGGGAATCGCGTTGTTTGCCGCGCCGCGGGCGGGGGAGGGGGGAACCGCGTTTTCGGGCGCCGCGGGCGGGGGAGGGGGGAACCGCGTTTTCGGGCGCCGCGGGCGGGGGGAGGGGGAAACCGCGTTTTCGGGCGCCGCGGGAGAGGGGTCCGCGGGGTGAGGGGACCCGCGTTCGCGTTTTCGGGCGCCGCGGGAGAGGGGTCCGCGGGGTGAGGGGACCCTCGTTTGCCTTTTCGCCGCGCCGCGGGGAGGGGCGACCGCGTTTTCGCCGCGCCGCGGAGTCCGCGTGCAACGGCCGCGTCGGTCCGCGTGACGTCACACGGCACGCTCCCGCTCGCGTTATCTCCCCCTCGTAGATGTTCTCTCGCGCCCCCGTCCCCCGTTCGCGCGCGTCTTCACAATCGCGCGCGATCCCTCTCCCCCGTTCGCGGTCTCGTTCAGAAATTATGCGAAAACTACAAATAGAAAATTTGCTTACCACCGCTTGATTTCAACCTGAAACCCCTGGCTCTTGAGTCAGACACCTTCGGCTATTTGCAACACAACAATGATTTTATACAAAATATTTACAGTTTTGAACACAGATAAGTTAGAAAAAAGCAACACATGAAAGAAGCTGTAAGCATAAACTGCAGTTTTATTGATATGCAATACAGACAGCCTTCGAACACCATGTCTTTGCCACGTAGCACTATCAATCACAAACAGTGCAAATTGAACAGAGATTACACGGCATTATTTAATGTAGTGGACCTCCACACGACGCACAGAATAAATGATCGATTATCCGAAGTTTCTTTTCCAATCAAATTCGCTGTTGAGAAACTCCCGGTTCGATCGGAGATCGGCGATTCCCAATTCGCGACGGATCAAATATCGCGCTACGTCGACTCTCCACAATTTCAATCTGCTACAATTTCTCATGCGCGGTTCGCTGATTTTCACGATTTTGAATTTACAATTGAGCACCGGTTTGCACAATTTTATGTACTCGTCGCTCATATCGTGTTAAAAAGAAAAAATCGCGGTATTGCACTCACGACTTCTAGTCCTCGACTACTGAGCGTACCATCAAATTCATCCTTCTATATCCCACTATTGTCACATCGTTTGTTTATCATATCTAATTTCACCATGATCTCAGCATCCATACATTTGGGCCTCACGAAAAATCTACAATGTGCAGTTTTGCACGTGCGCGATGAAGTCACCGCGAGACACGTATGTTCATGAAAACGATATCGCGCCATTAACTTTCAATGGTTTAATCTGTATAACTGCTATTGAACCGCTGTCAAACTTCTTTAAAACAGCTATCAAACAACAACTAAAAACAGCTATCAAACAACTAAAAACAACTAAAAACAACTAAAAACAACTAAAACAGCTTTAAAAACATCTTTAGAAACAACTAAAAACAACTAAAAACATCTTTAGAAACAACTAAAAACAACTAAAAACAACTAAAAACATCTTTAGAAACAACTAAAAACAACTAAAAACAACTATCAAACATCTTTAGAAACAACTAAAAACAACTAAAAACAACTAAAAACATCTTTAGAAACAACTAAAAACAACTAAAAACAACTATCAAACAACTAAAAAGAACTAAAAACAACTAACAAACAACTAAAAACAACTAAAAACAACTAAAACAGCTTTAAAAACATCTTTAGAAACAACTAAAAACAACTAAAAACATCTTTAGAAACAACTAAAAACAACTAAAAACAACTAAAAACAACTAACAAACAACTAAAAACAACTAAAAACAACTAAAACAGCTTTAAAAACATCTTTAGAAACAACTAAAAACAACTAAAAACAACTATCAAACAACTAAAAACAACTAAAAACAGCTAAAACAGCTTTAAAAACAGCTATCAAACAACTATCAAACAACTAAAAACAGCTTTTGAACAGCTAAAACAGCTTTTGAATAGCTTTTAAACAACTAAAACATCTATATTATATTACAAACTATGTGGGAAAAGGAAATAAAACATTTTATATATACATATATAATTTATTTAAAAAAAATCATAATTTTTTCTGGTGTCGCGACCACCAGTTACATATTTTTAATACATTTTGTAATGCGCAATTCTTAACATGTTTTTCACATCTTATAGTATTAGTAACATCTAGATTATTTAAAGATTCGATATCTTCGTAATCGGCATCCAAAGTCTCAATGTTTAGATTTTTTCTAGCTTTATTCTCAAGTAGATCCACCAGCCATTCTCGTTTCTGGCATCCCTTGACGTACACAAGAGTCGACGTCTCGTCGCCCTCTCCAAGCACGACCGATGTAATTAAATGTTTCGCCATGCTGTATGGCACGTTTCCATCCTCCCATCGTAGTCCATGGTGATTTGCAATCAACCAAGAAGCGCATGATTTGTCGGATTTCTTTTTTTGTTTTGCATTTCTTCCTTTGTCTTGCGTACTGCGTCATAAAAAATAATGTGAAATAGATACATCTACGCAGTACGCAAGACAAAGGAAGAAATGCAAAACAAAAAAGAAATGATCTTTCAAGATTCAATTGGAGCGAGAGAGAGAGAGAGCAAAGGATATATAACGATGGATGCATCAAGCCGCAGTAGTATGATTGAAAGTCTATGTGCAGCGATACATCTGTGTAGCGATCGATACAGTTAACATCTGGTAAATGTGCAAATTAATATTTAAAATTATTGGAATGTGATGTGGTATAAAATATTATGACATCATAATTTTTATATCAAAGGTTTCCACAGTATGGAGGACGCTGTCCGAAAACACTTCGTTGATTTACGCCGTACGATGCATTACCGCGCCTGCTCAAAATGTCATGAAGCATTGTACATGACATTTCCATGCAACATGTGCCCAATTTGCACGAAGTGAAAAAAACGAGGCAGACCGCGCTCTTCATCACAGTCTGCCTCGATGTTGTCTTCAGTTTTTTCGTCTGCCATTTAGCACATAGCTTCGTTAACAGTTTAGTAATTATTACCAATAATTTTTAATCATGAAGCTTATCATTTTTTTTTTCACAAAAGTCAACGCCGCTTTGTTGCAGTCTGCCGGCCCTTTCTCTTCCACGAAATCGTCTGCCAATAATTTTCCGCGTTTCGTAGCAACAAATACTTAACATTCCTATAATTTTTATCCCTGAGCTTTATCATTTTTTTCCTTGTAAAATTTGTCATTTTTGACCGTCCACCCCCGCCTTAATCTTCCTAAGCGCGCAGGCAGACTGGTCACTCAGTGTTCGGGAGTGCTAATAGAACCTCACTAGCTATAAATATTTCATGTACCTTATACCTTGCATTTTTATGTAGCCAGCTCTTAGACTATATCGAAGCAGTCGTATCCGTAATAAGCTTTACGAAAACGCGCATACATATCGAAAAGGACGGGCTTGGAAAAATTCCCCGTTCGCGCACGTCTTCTCGCTCCCGTCACCCATTATAGTTAGATCATTTTTATATTATTTTAAGTGATTTATTTATTGGAAATAAGAGGAAGAATATTTAATAATTTATATGAGACAGATGAGAAAAACGTTTAATGATCGCGCGCGGCGAGTGCGGCACGCGCATTCTTATCGAGAGTTACCGCTCTGTAATTCTAAACCGCTGACGGTGGACAAGGGAACGGTAGACAGAAGGAAAGATAATTTTATATACAGTGATATGCATTTTAATATACATTTATTTCTCATGTAATGCATCGTGTATAATATTATCTGCAGCATACGCCAACAGTTCACAATCAATAATTGAATTTTTATCATAAAATTCATGCAAGATTCTAACTGCATTACATTTATTGGTGATACAATTTTGGCGTAAAATGGTTACAAATTGTTTAAATTTTTCACTTACGCCATGAACATTTTGGCATAGTTGAAAATACACATTCTCGACGCAATGTTCTAGTTCGAACAGGAAGAGTACGGTTGACGGTTTCATGTACAAGCTGGTGTCGCACGATGTCAATTTTACAATATCTGCGTCACGTATTTTAACGAGTTCCAGATCTCGAAACGCTAGCGATGATGGCGCTGGTGACTGCACGAGTCGCTGAATATCTGCACGTTTTTCGATGAATGTCACCCACGTTGCATGAGGCAGAATTATCCGATTGCCTCGGTTATCACCAATAAGTATATCCACAGAGGACATAGGTCCCACGTTGATTCCAACATCCAAAAATTTATACGCTGTCGATGTCAAGGCAAATCTCCTTCCCAAAATACGAGGCGTATAACGGGGTTTATCAAAACTGAAAAAATACAATTATGTTTATAAAAGTTTTTTTTTTGCACAAGTATATACGAAAATTAGCAGTACTTACTCATTGTGCTGTTTCTCGCACGTTTCATCCTGAATCGGCACGTAGTAGTTCACACCGTGAGTGTTCATCGTATCTGGAGGCTGTTTGTGACGTAATCGAACCGTATCAAACTCTTGACTGCGCGCGCTAGAATCCTTGTAGACTATTTATACATACAAAAATGTGAATCTTGCAAATAGCGCCAATGTACGGCTGGTGCATGGTGACCACCACCACCACAATCCACATATATGTTAAATGTGATATCTTTGTCAAGAACATTCGTAATGAGATTACCTCATCGGGCAATAGCATCAAATATGATTTTTTTTTTTCAAGACGTGTTTTACGTGTCTCGCGATGATTTCATCGAACACATGCAAAACTGCAAGTTTTGCAATTTCGCATAAGTCAATGGCGCAATATCGTTTTCAAAAACATGTTGCGACGTGTCTCGATGATTTCATCGAACACGTGCAAAACTGCAAATTTTGCAAATAGCGCCGATGTACGGCTGCTGCATTGATACAGATCAAATCACCGAAAGTGAATGGCGCGATATCGTTTTCAAGAACATACGTGTCCCGCAATGATTTCATCACACACGTGTAAAACTGCAAATTTTGCATTTTTTTCGGAAGGCGCAAATGTACGGATGCTGAGATCACGGTGAAATTAGATATGATAAAAAAGCAAACGATGCATCATTAGTAGAATATAAAATGACAAATCTGGGACATACGCTCAGTAGTCGAGAATTGGAAGTCGTGAGTACAATAAAGTGTGTCAGGAAGAGGATCGTGTAATAAAATGTGGTTTGTAGAAATACCGCGAGAAATTAAATTGAAGAGAGCGGTGATAAATGTGCGATCAATGGATAATGCATGTTTCGCATGGTCAGTGGTGGCTGCTCTGCATCCAGCCCAAAGAAATGCAGAACGGGAATCGTCGTATCCACATTACAAGTCGGTGCTAAATCTTACAGACATTGAGTTTCCAATGACGATGGATCAAATTAAACAGTTTGAAAATCACAACGATATATCAATCAACGTCTTCAGCATCGAGAAAAAAAACAAGGAACTTGCTATCCTGCCAATACGGGTTACTGATCGAAAGATGGACAGGCATGTAAATCTGCTGTACGTGCAGGACCCACGAGACAACAATGGTGGGCATTTTGCGTGGATCAAGAACCTATCCCGCCTCGTGAGCTCGCAAATCAACAGGCACCGTGGTCAGAAATACTTTTGCGATCAGTGAGTATACATTCTAATAAATAATAAAAAATAATTTTTACGTAAAAAAAAAATATATAAAAAATTTCATTATTTACAGATGTTTGCACTATTTCTACACGAGCGAGAAATTGGAAGCCCACACCGTCGACTGTCAGGAGATGAACGACTGCGTGATCAAGTTACCGAGCGATAACGACAAGTGGTTGGCCTTTAAAAATCACAGCAGGCATGCATAAGATCCAAACAACACAAGGTGTACACCGAAACGAAAATAGCTCTAAGTCCGTACAATGATAAGCGATACATTATACCCGGTTCTACCGAGACGCTGCCATGGGGGCATTATAAAATACCATCGTAAATATATATTGTAATTACATTTAGATATTTATGAAAATAAATGACTCATTTGTATGTATAATATGTTTTTATATTGTAATACATTTTTACAATACATTATTCTTGTGTAATGAATCGTATGAATTATCAATGTATATATGTATATATGTAATGTATGTAGTAGTATAACATATAAATGTATGAATGTATGTATGTAATGTAACGTATGTATTATATTAATGGAAGGAATATTAATAAAGATATTCTACATATGTGTATTTCATATTTTTTTATTATATACTTTATATGTATTACATATTTCAAACACTTTACACGTCGAGCAATCGCAGACGATCCACCAGCTCGTTGGGGTCATCCCAGTGCACGTAGTCGATCTTATTGTCGGTTAGCGTCATCGCGCGAGGCGCGAATAATCCTTTTCCGGATTTTTTCTTCTTGGATTCGGTCGATATCAACGGTGAGATTACCCACTGATACTTGTATCCCCTGTTGCCCTGTCCCAGGGAGAATTGGTACATCGGATCGACATTGAATCGACGTCTTTTAGACGTGTCTAAATGAGATCTATAGACGCGTCTACATAGACGTTCAACTCTCTGAATTTCGACGCTATCTAGATCTTAATATCGACGTCTATAAAACATCTATTAGACATTTAGTTGATACAATGAGTGCATTCGGTACTACAACCGCTCAGTATGCATTTTACTTTGATTGGAGTGTACTAAATAGATATACATACGATAGATGTAAAAGAATATTATTTTTTTTATTTTTTGTACATAATCTCTCTCTCTCTCTCTCTCTCTCTCTCTCTCTCTCTCTCTCTCTCTCTCTCTCTCTCTCTCTCTCTCTCTCTCTCTCTCTCTCTCTCTCTCTCTCTCTCTCTCTCTCTCTCTCTCTACATATATATATATATATATATATATATACAGTATATACACACACATATATACGTACATTCTATATTTAAACTTAAAATTGAATCTGACACTTTCTATATAATAGTTACTCTAGTACAATAAACTAAAGCGAAAAAGAAACACCAATAATATAAGGCTTCAAAAATTGTATATAAAAGGAAATATAACGTATACGTTATACATTTAAACTTAAAATTGAATCTGACAAACTTTCTATATAATATTTAGTTTCTCTCTAGTGCAATAAAATAAAGCGAAAAAGAAACAGCACAAATATAAGGCTTCAAAAATGGCATATAAAAGGAAATATAACGTATATGTTATATATTTAAACTTAAAATTGAATCTGACACTTTCTATATAATAGTTACTCTAGTACAATAAACTAAAGCGAAAAAGAAACACCAATAATATAAGGCTTCAAAAATTGTATATAAAAGGAAATATAACGTATACGTTATACATTTAAACTTAAAATTGAATCTGACAAACTTTCTATATAATATTTAGTTTCTCTCTAGTGCAATAAAATAAAGCGAAAAAGAAACACCAATAATATAAGGCTTCAAACTTGCATATAAAAGGAAATCATAAAAAATTCTACATTTTAATCTTTTTTACGCCCAGCAGCATTTCGTAGCCAACTTCTGAGTGCATTTAAAGCTTCTGATAAATCGCTGTCCGGAAATTTTAGTAGCATCACTCCTAGATTAAAAGAACAATGAAGAGAAATAAATATTCTGTGATTCTCTGAGTTACCTAATATTGTATAATAAATTAAAAACTTTGGGAGACGGAATACTTGAAAGAAGATAGAATACCTTAAAATAATTCCCAAAGTTTCAACTGTTTAAATGACCTTTTAATTGTCATAGCTTTCTGAGGATTATGACCATCAAAATTAAAATGTACAGCTAAGGAATTGGTCATCAATTGAGTCATAAGTTTTGACGTTGCAGTTTTTTCATTATTTCCCAAAGCCAAACTCTTCAAATAGTAGCACTGCAAGAAAGGAACCAAACAAAAAGAAATTAGTATTTATGAAACACATTACAGAGATGATGACGTTCCGATATTCACTGCCAGTACTAAAAATCTATAGTGTATGTGACGTAAACTATAGATTCAGTAGTGGCAGTGAATATCCAGAATCTAGCCATAAAATAATAAAAATGTATCAAGTTGTATAAGCATAATAAAATATTACTTACTGCTGCTGAAAGATTTACATCGTTGGATAAAAATTTCTCAAATTCTTCAAGGCCTTTTATATCACTCAGAGGCAGAGAGGGTAGATTTGGCGAACTAATTCCTTGATAAATTTCTTCTGTGCATTTCTACGATACTTCACATGTAAGAACGATATATAAAATAAATATTTATTATATAAAAACAATTAATATATAATAACATTAATATATGTATGCTGCTTATGTTGCATTTACAATAATATAAAAATCTCGATAGTACGCAAATCATAAATAAATAATGGCAAAAGCAAGAAGTATAAGAATAGTGGAATTATTGATGATCGATAACATTTAACCTGCATAATAAGGTTATAAAGTAAAGCATATGAGAGCACACAACGTTTCCAATTAAATAAACCTGAACAAATATTTATTAACAAATTATGAACTATATAAAAATTATATTTCATAAGTTATTTATGAAGTAATCATAATTGTCTATAGACTCTTTAAGAACACAAAACAAGTAGAAAGCTATCGATCATCTGATGTCATTTTGACATTATAATAACCAATAATAACCAAATATTGATATTATGATAACATCAAACGACGATATAGGTTGCTATTGAGTAAATAAGTAAACAATAAACTTACAAAAGGTAATCTAAATCGACCAAATATATATGTAGATTTCGAAAACGAGAATTCTTGAAGTTAAAAACAGATAAATGAGAAATAACACTATGAAAAACTTACCGGTGGACTTTCACTCATTTTCGATTGATTGCTGACTTCATTAAATAGCACGACTCAGCACTCTCAGCAGTGATGCCAGACACGAAACACAGCTGCAGTATACTGTGATGGCCTCGGCAGACAAGCACGATCACGTCAATCGCGCGCGATACACGATATCCAACGAACATAACCTTGCACTCGTCGCAGCACGCTCATTGGATATCGTGCGTCGCGGGCGATGTAATCGCATTGGTCGTTCGAGGCCGCATGGACGCGGTCCCGTGAAACGGAGATAGAGGGAGTACACACACAAAAGAGGAACCACGTCCGTGAGCGCTCAGCGCTGAGCGGCCCTTCGATCTTTTAATTTGCAACTGTTTTAAAAATCGTGAATCTGTTTGCATATATGATGTACTCTTTATAGTTTCAACGGTCAAAATTTAAAGTTAAAACATATTATATTTTATATATATTTATACATGTTATATAATTATAAAAATCTTATTATATGATAATTATTATAATAGTTATATAATAATTATATAATAAAAAAAATATAATAATATAGATAGCATATGTATAATTTTTCATATACATATACCTACATATACAATTATATACAAGATGGACAAAATACAGCGTTATTTTGTATCAACTCACGCTATATTTTGTGCCTGCATGTATATACATAATTTTCCTAATTTTATGTGTCGAAAAAAATGAATGAGTTTATTTGTAATCAAAAGCAGGTAAAATCCTCATGTCCGTTTATTTATGGTAGATAGGAATTGAGACCCGTTTAATTTTTTAATATATTATATTTTAATTTAAACTTATATATAATCGATTGAAGTTGTAAATGCTATCGACGTCTGATCGACATCGATCAGACGTCGATGGCGTCTACAGATAATCGATCGAAGTTGTAAATGCTATCGACGTCTGATCGACGTCGATCTGATTTGCTATTTCGATCTGGGAAAGCTGTAGACGCCATCGACGTCTGATCGATGTCGATCCGATTTACCATTTCCCCCTGGGGTACTCGCTCGCGAGGACCATGCTTGAATTTATGAGCACTCGTTGCACTATTTTTTAGATCACGTCACATTCTTCGATGGAGCACTTGCACGTGACTCGATCACACGCTGAACAATATCGTTTGCAATGTTGAACGCAATAGTGCGTAAGCATAAAACGATGAAGACTGAAGAAGGGGGCATTAAAGCGATTAAGTTCCCAATTATTAACATCATCATCATGGTCACGTTCATAAGTTCTTTCAAGCATCAATAGATGATTAGGATCAATGATACGGCCAGGGTACATACGTACCGAATTGTTCATCACCACCAATTCAACGTATTTCCCAATACCTGTATGAATCTTAATGTATGTTGCTTCACAATCGTCGAGCTTTTGATAAATTTTAGTCGCCCAATAGCGATAGTCAGCAATAGGTTTAATATAATACGGCACAACGTCAGCACGGCGAGCTGCACGTGATTCTTCCTCGCTAACGCACTCGTCCCGCAACCGTCGATACACTTTTCGTTTCACGTTAGATCTCCAGTTATAAGGAGAATTGGTATCGATAACGACTCTTTGTCTAGCGATGCGTTGACCGGTTCCACGTATACCTAGTTCGCGATCGCGAAGAAACTGTACCGGTGATATTCGTCGCACATCCGTCAATTTCACACCTTGATCTTCTTTACGCAAACCATCGGCGACATCTCCCATTATATACTCATCCTCAGAGTCTGGAAACTCTGTAGAGTTCTCGTCACTTGTCCATTCCATGGTGCGCACGTTATATATATATATATATATAACGAGTGGAACATTATATATATATATATAATGTTCCACTCGCGATAATGTTTTTTTCACTTCGTGCAAATTGGGCACATGTTGCATGGAAATGTCATGTACAATGCTTCATGACATTTTGAGCAGGCGCGGTAATGCATCGTACGGCGTAAATCAACGAAGTGTTTTCGGACAGCGTCCTCCATACTGTGGAAACCTTTGATATAAAAATTATGATGTCATAATATTTTATACCACATCACATTCCAATAATTTTAAATATTAATTTGCACATTTACCAGATGTTAACTGTATCGATCGCTACACAGATGTATCGCTGCACATAGACTTTCAATCATACTACTGCGGCTTGATGCATCCATCGTTATATATCCTTTGCTCTCTCTCTCTCTCGCTCCAATTGAATCTTGAAAGATCATTTCTTTTTTGTTTTGCATTTCTTCCTTTGTCTTGCGTACTGCGTAGATGTATCTATTTCACATTATTTTTATGACGCAGTACGCAAGACAAAGGAAGAAATGCAAAACAAAAAAAGAAATCCGACAAATCATGCGCTTCTTGGTTGATTGCAAATCACCATGGACTACGATGGGAGGATGGAAACGTGCCATACAGCATGGCGAAACATTTAATTACATCGGTCGTGCTTGGAGAGGGCGACGAGACGTCGACTCTTGTGTACGTCAAGGGATGCCAGAAACGAGAATGGCTGGTGGATCTACTTGAGAATAAAGCTAGAAAAAAATCTAAACATTGAGACTTTGGATGCCGATTACGAAGATATCGAATCTTTAAATAATCTAGATGTTACTAATACTATAAGATGTGAAAAACATGTTAAGAATTGCGCATTACAAAATGTATTAAAAATATGTAACTGGTGGTCGCGACACCAGAAAAAAATTATGATTTTTTTAAATAAATTATATATGTATATATAAAATGTTTTATTTCCTTTTCCCACATAGTTTGTAATATAATATAGATGTTTTAGTTGTTTAAAAGCTATTCAAAAGCTGTTTTAGCTGTTCAAAAGCTGTTTTTAGTTGTTTGATAGTTGTTTGATAGCTGTTTTTAAAGCTGTTTTAGCTGTTTTAGTTGTTTTTAGTTGTTTGATAGTTGTTTTTAGTTGTTTTTAGTTGTTTCTAAAGATGTTTTTAAGCTGTTTAGTTTTTTTAGTTGTTTTAGTTGTTTGTTAGTTGTTTTTAGTTGTTTTTAGTTTTTTTAGTGTTTTTAGTTGTTTCTAAAGATGTTTTTAGTTGTTTTTAGTTGTTTCTAAAGATGTTTTTAAAGCTGTTTTAGTTGTTTTAGTTGTTTTTAGTTGTTTGTTAGTTGTTTTAGTTCTTTTTAGTTGTTTGATAGTTGTTTTTAGTTGTTTTTAGTTGTTTCTAAAGATGTTTTAGTTGTTTTTAGTTGTTTTTAGTTGTTTCTAAAGATGTTTGATAGTTGTTTTTAGTTGTTTTTAGTTGTTTCTAAAGATGTTTTTAGTTGTTTTTAGTTGTTTTTAGTTGTTTCTAAAGATGTTTTTAGTTGTTTTTAGTTGTTTCTAAAGATGTTTTTAAAGCTGTTTTAGTTGTTTTTAGTTGTTTTTAGTTGTTTTTAGTTGTTTTTAGTTGTTTGATAGCTGTTTTTAGTTGTTGTTTGATAGCTGTTTTAAAGAAGTTTGACAGCGGTTCAATAGCAGTTATACAGATTAAACCATTGAAAGTTAATGGCGCGATATCGTTTTCATGAACATACGTGTCTCGCGGTGACTTCATCGCGCACGTGCAAAACTGCACATTGTAGATTTTTCGTGAGGCCCAAATGTATGGATGCTGAGATCATGGTGAAATTAGATATGATAAACAAACGATGTGACAATAGTGGGATATAGAAGGATGAATTTGATGGTACGCTCAGTAGTCGAGGACTAGAAGTCGTGAGTGCAATACCGCGATTTTTTCTTTTTAACACGATATGAGCGACGAGTACATAAAATTGTGCAAACCGGTGCTCAATTGTAAATTCAAAATCGTGAAAATCAGCGAACCGCGCATGAGAAATTGTAGCAGATTGAAATTGTGGAGAGTCGACGTAGCGCGATATTTGATCCGTCGCGAATTGGGAATCGCCGATCTCCGATCGAACCGGGAGTTTCTCAACAGCGAATTTGATTGGAAAAGAAACTTCGGATAATCGATCATTTATTCTGTGCGTCGTGTGGAGGTCCACTACATCAAATAATGCCGTGTAATCTCTGTTCAATTTGCACTGTTTGTGATTGATAGTGCTACGTGGCAAAGACATGGTGTTCGAAGGCTGTCTGTATTGCATATCAATAAAACTGCAGTTTATGCTTACAGCTTCTTTCATGTGTTGCTTTTTTCTAACTTATCTGTGTTTCAAAACTGTAAATATTTTGTATAAAATCATTGTTGTGTTGCAAATAGCCGAAGGTGTCTGACTCAAGAGCCAGGGGTTTCAGGTTGAAATCAAGCGGTGGTA